>NC_081569.1:76372447-76387213 GCF_022355385.1 Mustela nigripes
TGGTGCTATAGTAAATGGAATTGATTCTCTAATTTCCCTTTCTATATTTTCATTGTTAGTGTATAAGAAAGCCACTGATTTCTGTACATTGACTTTGTATCCTGCCACATTACTGAATTGCTATATGAGTTCTAGTAGTTTGGGGGTGGAGTCTTTTGGGTTTTCCATATAAAGAATCATGTCATCTGCGAAGAGAGAGAGTTTGACTTCTTCATTGCCAATTTGGATACCTTTTATTTCTCTTTGTTTTCTGATTGCTGTTGCTAGGACTTCTAATACTATGTTGATCAAGAGTGGTGAGAGTGGGCATCCTTGTCGTGTTCCTGATCTCAACAGGAAGGCTGCAAGCTTTTTCCCATTGAGGATGATATTTGCTGTGGGTTTTTCATAGATAGATTTGATTTTCTCTTGATACTCTTGGCCATAATTCATGTTGACAGGTAGGAAATTTTCCTATTTTAATGTTTACTGTTATTGTTTATATGCCTAAAACTGGATATTATGCAGCACTTTCAGAGCTGCAACTAAGATTGTTTTACATTGTAATTAGTATAGACATGTTAAACAATTTATTGTTTTCCAAATCCATGTATTTGTCCACTTGTTTTGAGAATTGGCTAGGGGAGATCACAATTCATTACAAATGCTCTTTCAGTGAACAACTGAGAGATAAATCTCATTTGTTCTTTTAAAAATATTTATTGGGGTTCCTGGGTGGCTCAGTCTGTTAAGCATTGGACTCTTAATTTCTGCTTAGCTCATGATCTCAGGGTTGTGAGATCAAGGCCTGCCTCAGGATCCACTCTGGCTGTGCCACCTACTTAAGATTCTCTCCCTCCCCCTCTTGCTCTCCCTCTCTACTTGCATGCTTGCACTGTCTATCTCTTTCTCTCTAAAAAATAAATAAATAAAGTATTTATTAAGTGCCTCTTGTGCATCTTCCACATTTGAGAAAATTTTATAATATACAAATTAATACTTGTACTTCATATAAGAATATATATTATAGTAATTGGATATCTTGTCTGTGGTCCTTTTTTTTTCAAAAATAGGGAGATTGCTTACTAGGCAGAATATTAAGAAATTTTGTGGGTAACGTGGGTTCTTCTTTAAGCCTATCTCAAAAAGAAATTGCTCAGGATTTTTATAACTCAGATTTCTCTCGTCTTCTAATTCAGTCTCCTTCCACCATAACACTTAAATTAGAGGACATTTATCTATAACCACTCATTTGTAAGAGAGGTAAATATTGTGAAGGTGCTGCTGCTGGTGATGTTACTTTGGGTAGGGTTGGGTGGGAGAGGTTAATAGGAAGTACTCAAATTCAACATTTATTTTTTCTAGTGAGAGATTCTTATGTATTATTTTATTAATTGAAATAGCTGGCAAGCCTATGGCTTGCTAAGTCCCATGAGATACCAAAAATCTTGTTATCTTGATTTTATATACACATTAAAGGTGATATAATTGCATCATCTTTTTATCATCATTTGTATTCACATGAACTCTGACTTTACACCCTGTATGTGTTCACTTAATATATGTTTAACTAGACAAGAATAAAAGAAGAAAAGAATCAAAGTTATCCAATACTAAAGGACCTATTCTGAGACAGGGACAAAGCAGCCTATTTGAGTTTTCTGCCTAAATTTATATAGGCTAATGTTAACATGGACATAGAATATAGTAAATAGTATGCTTCCTAATGATAATAGAGATGACAATGATTTCTTAGCATTTAGTAGTGTTAATATTTGGAAGATACCTTTGAGTTCATCTATTAGAACTTGCAGCCAACTTTTTTTTTGGCCACTTCCATAAATAGGAAACTCACTACTAGGGTAGTTTTGGTCTATCTTATACATTTTCTATTTTTGTATTAGACCCAAAATGCAGTGAACACTGATTTTGCAATGATACACTCCTCCCCTGACCAGTTCTCTGTTGTATAAGTAATTATGGCATAGATCTATAAAATAAATACCAAGGTAATCTCTTACTGTGTTCTCTATTTTGAAATTGTCTGTTTTTCATGTTTGTTTTGCTCTTTTCATTGTAAAGTTCACCTGAAGATGATGCAGGTAACTTCATCCTTTCTTCATTCTTACACTTAAAAAAAGCTAAGAGAGGACCTTTTTATGTCCTAACTTTTCAAATATTTGTCAACTTCATTCCAACTTCTTGTTCTGTGCCTTGGATGACAAGATTTGACTTCAGAAGTTTTTGATTCCCCCTCAGATGGGCATATATACATATGTATACATATGTATATATGCCCATCTGAGGGGGAAAATGTATATATCCCAGTTGTGTAAAGTTACTGTTTGCAGTGACATATGCTTTTATTTGCCAACTTGACCCAGATTTCTGTAGTTAATTTCAATCTCAAAATGGTCTGGTTTACTGTCTGGCTGGAGTGGTTACAGGCATTTAAAATATTGTGCATGGACTTCAGGCATACATCTGAACCATCAAAGCAGAAGTTACATGAGAAGAGAGCAAAATAATGAGACCCTTTTCCCCAGCACTATTCTAAATATACCCAGTCATTGTGCTGTATTTGACCTACCAATGACAAACTCTTGGTCTCCACTGGCTGCCACACCTAAACCCTCTTCAGTTTTCTCTTCCTGCCCAGGTGCAGGGATCACCATATGAACCAGATGGTTGAGCCTCAGCCCCATCCTTTCCTTGTTCATGGGTGGCAGTGTTTCCTTGTCTGTGTTCTTTATCAGCAAGTGACTTCAAGGTAGCTATTATTCCCTAATTTTATTGATTTAGATACCCCTAGTTGAGCAGTGGCCTCTATCTCTTCAATGTTTATTTTAAGCATGTAAACATTTCTCAATTATGTATGCTATAAAGACTCAAGAAAAGAAAGTCCCCCCACAAGGCCCAAGATGATGTAAAAACTACAACTTTCTCTCTTTTTTTCCTCCTCAGATTATTCTTTTTAGCCTTTTGTGCATAATTTCTTCTAGCATACTAATATCTATTCATTCTCTGTAATAAGCCAGTGAGTAGAACATTACCTCTTAAACCTGTTCACCTCCCATATCAGAGGGACTAGCTTGTATTAATAGCACACATCATTGTACATACCTTAGGCAGGAATGACTGATGTAGTAAATATCTTGAAGGTCAATGGAATAATAATCTCCCTGGTTCCTTACAGGTAACATCAAAACTGCAGTCTTCTGTGGCTTTTTCCTGGAGTTCCCAGGAGATATTTTTCCCTAAAACTTATCATAGCCTTTTGTTTATTCACTTCAACTATTTCCTGGGGGCTCTTTGGCATGTTGTTTTTACTCTGCCCTAGCCATTCTTATCCTCTTCCTGCCAGCTCTGTTAACTTCATACATCTTAGAGGTTTGTGGCCATTTACTTAGGTAGATATTATTAGCCAGGGTTCTTTAATATAGAAAGAAAACAAAAGAATACAGACCAAGTGATAATCCTTTCTTTCTCTGTGCTAGATGAACACTGGAGTAAGGTTTTGTCTATGTTAGTGAAATCATACAATTCCTAGGTATATGGTATAATGGAAGTGCAAATGCTTTGGATATATATAAATGGATAAAATACTTGTTGGTTCCATTTGTGGACTGTGGTCAAGCGCTTAATCGACTTTTCTGTTTCAGACATAGTGAGTAAAAATATATCATAAATAATATAATTAAACAGAATAATATTTTTTAAAGTGCCAGGAATGGCCAGCAATCCTTGTTAACAATGGATGAAAAGATTACTCCATACGTTGCTATGAAAGAGAGGAAAAGGCAAGGGGTTCAATGCTTAGAGACAAAACCCTTTGCTCTTCTTCCTTCCTGGTTTTATTGGTTCTTCAGGGATAATCACAAATCCTTATCACTGTTTTTCAAACACCTGATGTGTGACAAGGGGTGTTTGTTTACTGGAAAGATACCATATGCTAATCTGCCTATTCTTCTGCAAACTTAGGTGGAGGGACAATGCATATACCTCTTATAGCACAGGGCTGCTGTTAGAGCTGAGAAAGCTTGGGGGGAAGGCAACTCCCTGCAGTGGCATTCCATTTGCGGACTGGTCATTCAGGCCTCTGCATTCCAAAGGCCTATCCAATTCTTCAAAAACTTAAATTTTAGCAAGCCAGGTACTGTGGCTGATTTCATGCTCTATACTAACCCCAATATTAAAGATTTTGTTTATTTGAGGAGAGAGAGAGAGAGAGCATGCGCACATGAGAGGGGGTAATGGCAGAAGGAGAGGGAGAGGGACAAGCTGACTCTGAGCTGAGCAGGGAGCCAGATGCAGGGCTAGATTCCAGGACATGGAGATCATGACCTGAGCCAAAGGCAGGCATTTAATTGACTGAGCCACCCAGTCACCCCAAGCGGAACAGTATTTTTAAAGTATATAATGACTGGGAAAGAGTATACATTTAGAAAATAATAAATATTTAAATTATCCTTACTCTACCCTATAGCTCAATTTCTGGTTATTCATTTATTCATGCGTTTGAGAATCAACTATGCCAGCCCTTGTGCCTAGTGTTATACAAATCCTGTCCATAGGAGTTTATGTGTATATTTAAATAAAGTGATTGAATTCATTGTAGTAAATGCTATTATAGAGGTATATACTGAAACACATGGAAGTATATACATTTTCTATTTCATGCTACACTGATTGACCATTACTTGGCTTCTCAAAAATGAAGATGGTTTATTAAAGCTAGTCTGAGGGCAGGGGCGCCTGGGTGGCTCAGTTGGTTAAGCAACTGCCTTTGGCTCAGGTCATGATCCTGGAGTTGCGGGATTGAGTCCCGCATCGGGCTCCCAGCACCATGAGGAGTCTGCTTCTCCCTCTGACCTTCTCCCCTGTCATTCTCTCTCTTACTCTCTATCAAATAAATAAATACAATTCTTTAAAAGAAAAAAAACTTTAAAGCTAGTCTGAGGGCAGAATTTTTTTTTTAATTTTATTTATTTGTCAGAGAGAGAGAGGGAGAGAGAGCGAGCACAGTCAGACAGAATGGCAGGCAGAGGCAGAGGGAGAAGCAGGCTCCCCGCCGAGCAAGGAGCCTGATGTGGGACTCGACCCCAGGACGATGGGATCATGACCTGAGCCAAAGGCAGCTGCTTAACCAACTGAGCCACCCAGGCATCCCGAGGGCAAACATTCTTAACGTTGAATCTCACAGCTTATTGTCACATTTTCTTTCTAACCATTTATGGTAAAACCTCACACTCTCTTTTCTGTATATTATGCTTAGCAGTTATAAAGTAGTCATATTTAATTTATTCTAGACTGAAGTAGATATATTTTGGTTTACTTCTGTGACAAATCACATTTGTTTAGTGATTTTGATATACTCATCTGTATTTTGGTTAATGACTTTTTTATCTTACAGAGTGTTTAGAACAGATCCAAGATTGATAGGTAGTCTTACATGAATTATGAGTGATGAGTTGTCTTTGTTTTTGTTCTTCCTCCCTTTTGTAGTGTAATTCATTTTGTAAGAGGACATTTATTTATCTTAAAAATTTATTTAAAACTTAACTTTACCTCCAACTGAATGTGCCCAAAGCTAACTCTTTATACAGGTTTCATGCAAAAATTTCAGTTTCTCTTTTTTTCAAAGTGTTAAGTTAAATTCTGCTTTACCTTTTTAAAAATAGACATTTTTTAGAGCAGTTTTATATCAGGACAAAACTGAACAGAAAATACAGAGTTCCCATGTACTCTCTGCCTCATCCCCCACTATCACAATTCCTCACCAAAGGAGTGCCTTTGTTGCAACTGACGAGCTACACTGACATATCATTATTATACAAACTCCATAGTTTACCAGGGTTCATTTTGGGGGCTGTCCATTCTATGGGTATTGACAAATGCATAAGGACATGTATCTATTGTTATCATGTCATACAGAACAGTTTCTCTGCCCTAAAAATTCTATGTGCTCTGCCTCTTTATCTCTCCTTTTCTAACCTCTGAAAACCTCTGATCCTTTTACTCTCTTCATAGTTCTGCCTTTTCCAAATGGACATATATCCAAATATATGGATATATATGGACATATATCCAAATATATGGATATATATATGGATATATATATGGATATATATATGGATCATACAGTATGCAGCGTTTTCAGATTGGCTTTTATCACTTAGTAAATTGTGTTTTTTTCCCTCCATGTCTTTTAATGGCTTGATAGCTCATTTATTTTACTTACTGAATGTTATTCCATTGTGTGGTAATACCATGGTTTATTTATCCATTCACCTATCAAAAGACATTTTGGTTACTCCCAGTTGTTGGCAATTAGGAATAAAGCTACTGGAAACATCTGTGTGCTGCTGGGTGTGTGGATGTTTTCAGTTCATTTGACTAAATACCAGAGTGTGATTGTTGCTTTGTGTGGTAAGGCCAGGAGAGTTTTGTCAGAAACTGCCAAACTATCTTCCCAAATGGCTTTACCATTTATACTCCCCAATCAATGAATGAGAGTTCCTATTGCTTTACATCCTCTCCAGCGTTTGGTTCTGTCAGTGTTTTGGAATTTCACCATTCTGATAGGTGTGCAGTGGTGTCTCGTTGTATTATTTGCATTTCCCTGATGACATATGTTGAACATATTTTCATATACTTATTTGTCATTTCTGTATGTTCTTTGGTGAGATTCTATTAAGATTTTTGACCCATTTTTAAATCAGGTTGTTTATTTTCTTGTAGAACTTTAAGTGTCCTTTGCATATTTTGGATGAGTTCTTTATCAAATGTATTTTTTGCAAATATTTTCTCCCAGTGTATGGCTTATCTTCTTATTCTCCTCATTGTGTCTCTCACAGAGCAGAACTCTTTTTTTATTTTAATTAAGGGCAATTTATTATTACTTATTAATGGTGTTTTAGATGTTGTATCTGAAATGAGCTCTCTAAACCCAAGGTCATTTGTATTTTGTCCTACCATCTAGGAGTTTTATAGTTTTCATTTTACATTTAGATCTTTATTATGAAAGGGATAAGGTCTGTGTCTGGATTCCTTTTTTTTTTTTTTTTTTTTGGCATGTGTATGTACTTGTTCCAATACTGTTTGTTGAAAATACTGCCTTTTCTCCATTGTATTCCCTCTGTTCCTTTGTTGAAGATCAGTGTTTTACTCTTAACTGTTTCTTTTTATTTGATCTCTATGTCTACAATACTACTGTATTCTGCATATTTTTCTTATAATTTAAATTTAATTTAAGCTTGCTACTCCATTAGCAGTAACTACCCAAATAGAAACAATCCTGCTCTTTAGCTTTCTCTCTCATTGTGAATTCACTGATCATTTGAGTTTAATACAGCAGCTAACTAATGGAAGAAGTGCACAAAGAAGCCAACCATGCCTAAAAAGAAAAGATTCTTATTTTTTAATGAATCTGAATATTGGTTACTATCTCAAAGTAGTACTTAATATTTCTGAATTTTGAAACTATATGCTGCAACCTGAAATGACTATTGAATGTCTGATACTTAGGAATGAACTGGAAAATGGTGAGAGTTGTTAAGCATTCACTCAGTGTTGGGGAGATGCATTATAAAGTAGGAGTAGTAGACCAAACACATTTGTATTTTGAGATCATCCAATGTGAAATACTTGTTTAACATAGCTGTGGTAAACTAAATGTGGTAATTTCAGTCAAAGTTAATGAAGTAAGATAAATTATCAGGAACATAGAAACTGACTTAGAATACATTTTCAAGATTATTAAAAATAGTGAAATGGAATGTGGAACAAAGATTGACCTAGGAATCAATAGACTTAGGTTCTAGAACCAGTTCTCTTCACTTACAGTTATCTGTACCTTATATAATGTTTTATATTTTTATTTGATCTCTGTGTGCTGATGATTGTGTGAATGTTTTCAGTTAATTTGACTAAATACCAAAGAGTGTGATTGCTGCTTTTATATATGGGGAATGGATAAGTAGCTATTTTTTTTTTTAAATCTTCTTCAACTCTAAAATTGTAAGCTGCTAGTACAAGAAAAGTCAGACACAGTTCTGGGTTAATCTGGTTCAGCTAGGCAGCTTTAGTGAATAAATTAAACACATGTTTATTTAACATTAAATGTATTCTAATAAAAACATAAACCTTAAGTGGAGTATAAAAGCTGACTTTTCCCACTATTTAATTTTTCTTTTAAAAATTAGCATTAAACACACATTAACAGATTGCAATGATTTCAACAGTGTTCTGCAAATATGTGATTTTATATTTTGCTTTTATTTATTGAAATCTAACTCAAATACTTAGAATAAGTGGATTTCAGATTAATATAGTCATTTTCATTCCATCCCCATACTAACCTCAATTTAGCAAAGAGTAAACTGAGGTCCACAGAACTTAAATGATTTGTACGGGGTCACACAGCTAATTTATAGCAAAGCTAGAAGAACAAGCTAGATTTCCTGATCCTCAGCCCAGTGACCTCTCCACAATATGCTTAAAGTCCTTAGCAATTAGTATTACTTCAATAATCCATTGATAAGACATTTAATGTTTTATTTGACAGAAATAAGTTTTGACACCCATTAATTCAACATCCCTTTTCAACATCCCTGCAAGGTTATTATCATTCTATTTTTCGATACACACTACCACAGATTAAGAAATATGCCCAAGGTCATAAAATTAATAAGTATTGAAATATGAATTCGAAACATCACTTTTTTTTAAGGTTTTATTTATTTATTTGAAAGGCAGAGATCACAAGTAAGCAGAGAGAAGGCAGAGAGAGAGGAGGAAGCAGGCTCCGTGCCAAGCAGAGAGCCCAATGCGGGGCTCAATCCCAGGACCCTGGGATCATGACCTGAGCTGAAGGCAGAGGCTTTAACCCATTGAGCCACCCAAGCACCCCTGAAACATGACTTTTGCCTGACTCCAGATCCCAACCTCTTTTAAGACATTATGTAATTTTCTAAAGTTCCCTTTGAGTGTTACTTTTATGATGATTCTGGAGGATACCTTTGTTAAGTTTTGGCATTAGTCTTTGTCAGAGCTTAGTAATAAAGACTGTCCAAATTTATGATTATTTTCTAGTACTGCTTCATCATAGGTTTTTCTTAAAGTGAGGCTCATATTAGAATATGTTCAATAATAAATGTTTGCAGTAAATATATAAGTTCTCAACTAACCTTTGTATAGTTGATTACTTTAGAAGTAATTCACTCATTATTTCATGCTCTGAACAGATTTTTATTGTATTTGTGTGTACACACATGCATTTGAGAATTGTGCTGATCATCTTTTTACCCTATCAAGATGGTCTTAAATGCTGATCCAAGGCCCAGTGTGTAACTTTCCCAGGACTCTTAGCATCAACTTTCAGAATAAAAAGTTGTCACTGGAGGTTTTTCAGTGCCTATCTACTGCATTTCTGAATTAACAACAAATGCAGATTTGTCTTTGATGGCTCTTTTATAGCTGTATGCAGCTGGAGGAAAACCAACTGCCAAGGGAACTCAATTTTCTTTATCATCAATTTGACATTGGTTAACAGATGGCTTCTGGATACCATGGTAGTCTTCTTAATTTGTCTTTCTACATAGTACTGCAAATACCCTTGGTTAATTGCTTGATTATTACATTTAATTCTTTGTCAACAATATCCCTCGTTGTTTTGGAACACATCTGAGGAGGTAAGTATTAAAGGAAGATATTTGAATGTTGATCTGAGTCATACCTTTGAAAATAAAGCAAAACACCTAAAGATAGAGAAACATGTTAAAATATCCTGTCCTAAAATCCAATAGGATTTTTCTGAAGTATGTGATTTCTCTTGAATACAGTGGATTCTCAAGAGCTAATTTATATAAAAGACAGAAGAAAAGAGATCTATCAAAACATGAAAAAGGTAATAAATACAGTTTAAAGCAAAACATCTTTCTAGTTGAACATTAACCTAAGGTTAATGCCAACTGAAGTCTTACTTGTATCTTTTGTTTTGTTTTGTTTTGTTTTGTTTTGCTTAGAATTTCAGTAAGTAGAATTTAAATATTAAACTTTGGAGAGAACAAAATTTTCCACTATTTCAAAAGGTATGTAAAAATAAGCTTGCAATTGATTGAATATTTTGACATTCCTTAAAATGCAAATGTGAACTCTTTCTCTAAGAGCTTTGGAAATCCAAAGAAACAAGCAAACTTTTAAAATATAGAGCTTGAGAGACTACTTCAGCTAGCCGGAGATCAGCTAGATAGCTTATCTAAAGATTGCAAACACCTGAAAATCCATCGGCAGATCGAAGAGAAGAACAGCAATTCTGGAAACAGAAAAACAACCACTTTCTGAAAGGTAGGACGCTTTGAATCCAAAGCGACGGGAAGATAGACCCCGGGGGAAGGGGCCGGCTCCCTGCAAGTGGCGGGGCAACGGTGCGGCGCACAAAATTAGGACTTTTTAAAAGTCTGTTCCGCTGAGGGACATCGCTCCAGAGGCTAAACCGGGGCGAAGCCCACGTGGGGTCAGTGTGGCCTCAGGTCCCGCAGGGTCACAGAAGGATTGGGGGTGTCTGAGTGTCGCAGAGCTTGCGGGTATTGGAACAGGAAAGCCGACTACAGAGACAGAGCTGACAGTAAGCTCACAGCTCGGGGTTACTTTGAACCGGTCGCAGGCTCGGTGAGCTCAGAGCACGGCCGGAGGTCAGGCAGACGGGAGTAACTGGGCGCTGTTCTCTGAGGGCACACTGAGGAGTGGGGCCCTGGGCTCTCGGCTCCTCCGGGCCGGAGACCAGGAGGCCGCCATTTGTATTCCTGTCCTCTGGAACTCTACAGAAAGTGCTCAGGGAACAAAAGCTCCTGAAAGCAAACCCGAGCAGATTACTCACCCCGGCCCCTGGTAAGGGCGGTACAATTCCGCCTGGGGCAAAGACACTTGAGAATCACTACACCAGGCCCCTCCCCCAGAAGATCAACAAGAAATCCAGCCGAGACCAAGTTCACCTACAAAGGAGCGCGGTTTCAATACGAAGGAGAGCAGCATAATTCCAGAGGAGGAGAAAGCAAAACACAGAACTCATGGCTTTTTCCCTGTGATTTTTTTTAGTCTGGCAGTTAATTTAATTTTTTTCTTTTTCATTTTTTGTTTTTTTCTTGCCTTCTGGTAAAATTGTTTTTTTAACTTTTACCTTTTTCTTTTTTAACGTTTTTTAACTAGTTTATCTAATTTCTATATTTTTCTTTTTTATATTTTTCTTTATTGTTTTCTTTTTTTAAAATTCTTTTCTTTTTTTTTTCTTTCTTCCTTTTCGAACCTCTTTTTATCCCCTTTCTCCCCCCTCACGTTTTGGGATCTCTTCCAATCTGGTTAAAGGATATTTTCCGGGGGGTGTTGCCACACTTTTAGTATTTTACTTGCTCCTTCATATACTCTTATCTGGACAAAATGACAAGACGGAAAAATTCAACACAAAAAAAAGAACAAGAGGCAGTACCGAAGGCTAGGGACCTAATCAATACAGACATTGGTAATATGTCAGATCTAGAGTTCAGAATGACAATTCTCAAGGTTCTACCTGGGCTCGAAAAAGGCATGGAAGATATTAGAGAAACCCTCTCGAGAGATATAAAAGCCCTTTCTGGAAAAATAAAAAAACTAAAATCTAACCAAGTTGAAATCAAAAAAGCTATTAATGAGGTGCAATAAAAAATGGAGGCTCTCACTGCTAGGACAAATGAGGCAGAAGAAAGAATTAGTGATATGGAAGACCAAATGACAGAGAATAAAGAAGCTGAGCAAAAGAGGGACAAACAGCTACTGGACCATGAGGGGAGAATTCGAGAGATAAGTGACACCATAAGATGAAACAACATTGGAATAATTGGGATTCCAGAAGAAGAAGAAAGAGAGAGGGGAGCAGAAGGTATACTGGAGAGAATTATTGGGGAGAATTTCCCTAATATGGCAAAGGGAATGAGCATCAAAATTCAGGAGGTTCAGAGAACGCCCCTCAAAATCAATAAGAATAGGCCCACACCCCGTCACCTAATAGTAAAATTTACAAGTCTTAGTGACAAAGAGAAAATCCTGAAAGCAGCCCAGGAAAAGAAGTCTGTAACATACAATGGTAAAAATATTAGATTGGCTGCAGACTTATCCACAGAGACCTGGCAGGCCACAAAGAGCTGACATGATATTTTCAGAGCACTAAACGAGAATACTATATCCAGCTAGGCTATCATTGAAAAAAGAAGGAGAGATTAAAAGCTTCCAGGACAAACAAAAACTGAAAGAATTTGCAAACACCAAACCAGCTCCACAGGAAATATTGAAAGGGGTCCACTAAGCAAAGATAGAGCCTATAAGTGGTAGATCAGAAAGGAACACAGACAATATACAGTAACAGTCACCTTACAGGCAATACAATGGCACTAAATTCATATCTCTTAATAGTTACCCTGAATGTGAATGGGCTAAATGCCCCTGTCAAAAGACACAGGGTATCAGAATGGATAAAAAAACAAAACCCATCTATATGTTGCCTCCAAGAAACTCATTTTAAGCCCGAAGACACCTCCAGATTTAAAGTGAGGGGGTGGAAAAGAATTTACCATGCTAATGGACATCAGAAGAAAGCAGGAATGGCAATCCTTATATCAGATCAATTAGATTTTAAGCCAAAGACTATAATAAGAGAAGAGGAAGGACACTATGTCATACTCGAAGGGTCTGTCCAACAAGAAGATTTAACAATTTTAAATATCTATGCCCCCAACGCGGGAGCAGCCAACTGTATAAACCAATTAATAACAAAATCAAAGAAACACATCAACAATAATACAATAATAGTAGGGGACTTTAACACTCCCCTCACTGAAATGGACAGATCAACCAAGCAAAAGATCAACAAGGAAATAAAGGCCTGAAAAAACACACTGGACCAGATGGACATCACAGAAATATTCAGAACATTTCATCCCAAAGCAACAGAATACACATACTTCTCTAGTGCACATGGAACATTCTCCAGAATAGATCACATCCTTGGTCCTAAATCAGGACTCAACTGGTATCAAAAGATTGGGATCATCCCCTGCATATTTTCAGACCACAATGTTCTAAAGCTAGAACTCAACCACAAAAGGAAGTTTGGAAAGAACCCAAATACATGGAGACTAAACAGCATCCTTCTAAAGAATGAATGGGTCAACCGGGAAATTAAAGAAGAATTGAAAACAATCATGGAAACAAATGATAATGAAAATACAACGGTTCAAAATCTGTGGGACACAACAAAGGCAGTTCTGAGAGGAAAATATATAGCGGTTCAAGCCTTTCTCAAGAAACAAGAAAGGTCTCAGGTACACAACCTAACCCTACACCTAAAGGAGCTGGAGAAAGAACAATAAGAAACCCTAAGCCCAGCAGGATAATAGAAATCATAAATATCGAGCAGAAATCAATGAAATAGAAACCAAAAAAACAATAGAACAAATCAATGAAACTAGGAGCTGGTTCTTTGAAAGAATTAATAAAATTGATAAACCCCTGGCCCGACTTATCGAAAAGAAAAGAGAAACGACCCAAATAAATAAAATCATGAACGAAAGAGGAGAGATCACAACTAACACCAAAGAAATACAAACTATTATAAGAACATACAATGAGCAACTCTATGCCAATAAATTTGACAATCTGGAAGAAATGGATGCATTCCTAGAAACATATAAACTACCACAACTGAACCAGGAATAAATAGAAAGCCTGAACAGACCCATAACCAGTAAGGAGATTGAAACAGTCATTAAAAATCTCCAAACAAACAAAAGCCCAGGGCCAGATGGCTTCCCAGGGGAATTCTACCAAACAGTTAAAGAAGAACTAATTCCTATTCTCCTGAAACTGTTCCAAAAAATAGAAATGGAAGGAAAACTTCCAAACTCATTTTATGAGGCCAGCATCACCTTGATCCCAAAACCAGACAAGGATCCCACCAAAAAAGAGAGCTATAGACCAATATCCTTGATGAACACAGATGCGAAAATACTCAACAAAATACTAGCCAATAGGATTCAACAGTACATTAAAAAGATTATTCACCACGACCAAGTGGGATTTATTCCAGGGCTGCAAGGTTGGTTCAACATCCGCAAATCAGTCAATGTGATACAACACATCAATAAAAGAAAGAACAAGAACCATATGATACTCTCAATAGATGCTGAAAAAGCATTTGACAAAGTACAACATCCCTTCCTGATCAAAACTCTTCAAAGTGTAGGGATAGAGGGCACATACCTCAATATCATCAAAGCCATCTATGAAAAACCCACCGCAAATATCATTCTCAATGGAGAAAAACTGAAAGCTTTTCCACTAAGGTCAGGAACACGGCAGGGATGTCCATTATCACCACTGCTATTCAACATCGTACTAGAGGTCCTAGCCTCAGCAATCAGACAACAAAAGGAAATTAAAGGCATCCAAATCGGCAAAGAAGAAGTCAAATTATCACTCTTCGCAGATGATATGATACTATATGTGGAAAACCCAAAAGACTCCACTCCAAAACTGCTAGAACTTATACAGGAATTCAGTAAAGTGTCAGGATATAAAATCAATGCACAGAAATCAGTTGCATTTCTCTACACCAACAGCAAGAGAGAAGAAAGAGATATTAAGGAGTCAATCCCATTTACAATTGCATCCAAAACCATAAGATACCTAGGAATAAACCTAACCAAAGAGACACAGAATCTATACTCAGAAAACTATAAAGTACTCATGAAAGAAATT
>NC_081569.1:76387223-76428047 GCF_022355385.1 Mustela nigripes
GAGGAAGACACAAAGAAATGGAAAAATGTTCCATGCTCCTGGATTGGAAGAATAAATATTGTGAAAATGTCTATGCTACCTACAGCAATCTACACATTTAATGCAATTCCTATCAAAGTACCATCCATCTTTTTCAAAGAAATGGAACAAATAATTCTAAAATTTATATGGAACCAGAAAAGACCTCGAATAGCCAAAGGGATGTTGAAAAAGAAAGCCAACGTTGTTGGCATCACAATTCCGGACTTCAAGCTCTATTACAAAGCTGTCATCATAAGACAGCATGGTACTGGCACAAAAACAGACACGTAGATCAATGGAACAGAATAGAGAGCCCAGAAATAAACCCTCAACTGTACAGTAAACTAATCTTCGACAAAGCAGGAAAGAATGTCCAATGGAAAAAAGACAGCCTCTTCAATAAATGGTGCTGGGGAAATTGGACAGCCACATACAGAAAAATGAAATTGGACCATTTCCTTACACCACACACAAAAATAGACTCAAAATGGATGAAGGACCTCAATGTGCGAAAGGAATCCATCAAAATTCTTGAGGAGAACACAGGCAGCAATCTCTTTGACCTCAGCCGCAGCAACATCTTCCTAGGAACAACGCCAAAGGCAAGGGAAGCAAGGGCAAAAATGAACTATTGGGATTTCATCAAGATCAAAAGCTTTTGCACAGCAAAGGAAACCGTTAACAAAATCAAAAGACAACTGACACAATGGGAGAAGATATTTGCAAACGACATATCAGATAAAGGACTAGTGTCCAGAATCTATAAAGAACTTAGCAAACTCAACACCCAAAGAACAAATAATCCAATCAAGAAATGGGCAGAAGACATGAACAGACATTTCTGCAAAGAAGACATCCAGATAGCCAACAGACACATGAAAAAGTGCTCCATATCACTCGGCATCAGGGAAATACAAATCAAAACCACAATGAGATATCACCTCACACCAGTCAGAATGGCTAAAATCAACAAGTCAGATGCTGGCGAGGATGCGGAGAAAGGGGAACCCTCCTACACTGTTGGTGGGAATGCAAGCTGGTGCAGCCACTCTGGAAAACAGCATGGAGGTTCCTCAAAATGTTGAAAATAGAACTGCCCTATGACCCAGCAATTGCACTATTGGGTATTTACCCTAAAGATACAAACGTAGTGATCCAAAGGGGCACGTGCACCCGAATGTTTATAGCAGCAATGTCCACAATAGCCAAACTATGGAAAGAACTTAGATGTCCATCAACAGATGAGTGGATAAAGAAGATGTGGTATATATACACAATGGAATACTATGCAGCCATCAAAAGAAATGAAATCTTGCCATTTGCGACAACATGGATGGAACTAGAGCGTATCATGCTTAGCGAAATAAGTCAAGCAGAGAAAGACAACTATCATATGATCTCCCTGATATGAGGAAGTGGTGATGCAACATGGGGGCTTAAGTGGGTAGGAGAAGAATAAATGAAACAAGATGGGAATGGGAAGGAGACAAACCATAAGTGACTCTTAATCTCACAAAACAAACTGAGGGTTTCTGGGGTAGGGGGTTTGGGAGAAGTGGGTGGGATTATGGACATTGGGGAGGGTATGTGCTTTGGTGAGTGCTGTGAAATGTGTAAACCTGGTGATTCACAGACCTGTACCCCTGGGGATAAAAATATATGTTTATAAAAAATAAAAAATTAAATAAAAAATTAAAAAAATAAAATAAAATATAGAGCTTGAGAGAGCTGATTCATTCAGGCAATATTATGTATAATATTTCACTCTACATACTTATACATCCACATATACCTCAATGCATGATGAGTGTTCATTGATCACTATAAAATCATCTTATGTTGTCAATTCTGAAAGTGGTGTATTAACCACCCAACCATATCAATTAAAACAATTATTAATTTTAGCTTTTAATCTTAGTTCATTTTTCACTTATTCATTATGAAATGGCAAGTCATCTCAAAAAATGATGCAAAATTATACTTTACATCTACTTTTATTTATAATTATACTTGTACTTTTAATAAAATAAATTACTCTCTACTTAAAGTATTTTCAAAATTAAAAATTCAAAAGGTGGACTCAGTGGATTCAGAAAACCCTCAAAATAGTACTTTGCCATTATGAGAAAAGAAGATCTGATCTGAACTAATATTGCTAGTAATGAATATTCTATTGAAGTTTATGCTGCCATCTATGGGAAATGAAAATCCTTAGTAATTAATATAAAATGTAGAAATTACTGTCGCCAATTACAAGAGAAAATTGAAACTTCTAAGTGGATTTTATTACTATTTAACTGTCAAAGAAAAGTCCATTCGGAAAAAGCTTTTAATTCTTCACCTGTTCCTTAAAAAACCCAGATTTGATTATGTGCCCATGGAAATTAAGCTACATAATCCACAAAGCTTATTTCTATGGAATGCCTATTTAAGTGTCAAAGTTGTGTATTTGGAATCAATAATTTAAAATAGTGTAAATGGAATTAACTCCTTTGTGAAATCTTACATAAGTTGACTTAATAATGCTTCTGTTCATTTTCTTCACATCCCCTTCTTTTCACTTCTGCCCATTTAATATGTAATATTTTATTCAAACTGGGAAACAAAACAATTGTTTTTAGCCTCTAGTCTGCTAATATACTAATGTAGTGGAATGGAAATATAAAAGCTCTCATTAAGGGAAGTCTTTTGTTTAAATTCATGATCTAAAACTTGCTACTTGTATCACATAAGAAAAGGAACGCTTGAGTATTGGTATCACCAGAAAACAGAACTGGTGGTACCAGTATTTTACAGGAATGCCATTAAAAAAACATTTGCAATATTTTACAATTCTTAACAGAGTACCTAACACAAAATACTTGTTTTCTTCCAAAATATATTCTCTGTTATATAGACAAGATCTAGAAAAATTGAGTTATAGCTCATCCTGTCACTTCCTTTTGATCAACAGAATATGGTAAAGGTAATGAGATGTCACTCCCATGATTGCGATATATTAAGACTCCTTTGCTGTCTTTGAAGAAGTAAAAATCCAGATGGCAAGGAACTGAGAAGGGCCTTTAGAAACTGAATGTAGTAGCTTCCAGACAACAGGCAGCAAGAAGTTGGGAACCTCAGTGTACAATCACAGGGAAATGGATTCTTCCATCAATTTGAGAGAGACTAGAAGTGGACTCTTTCCTAATCAGTCTATCCGCCACATGAGAATCAAGCCTTGGCCATTGCATTATTTACATTCTTGCAGAGACCCTGTTAAGATTTACCTGGATTCCTGAACCACAGAAATTGTGAGATAATAAATGCATGTTGTTTGAGCACTAAATTTCTTACACAGCAATAGAAAAACAAATCTAATGACTTTTTTTGTCTAAGTTATATTTTCTTTCCTTTTTTTCTGTATACCTTTAAAAATGTGAAAATATGATTCATAACGCATGTACAGTATAAATAAGCATACCTCCCACTGTACACATCTACATCACCTTCCTCACACTCCCCAGAGGCAACCATCATTTACTGTTTCATGTTTTCACCTCTGATAAAATGGTCTTCCAAATTCATAAATATATATGAAAATGTAAAAATAATTTATCTTTAAACTTTTCCTGATATTTTTCATTTTCAAAAGTAACATGTTTTATTGGCCCATGGTTTTAAAGATAGTTTTAAGCTAATGCAAGAAACTGTACCATGCTACATAACATTAAGTCTTAAATTTCATGGTCTATCTATAGGAATTAAAGTAAAGGGAAGCAATAAACTTGGCCAATAGAAGACTATTCTTAATAAACCTAGGTTCTTTTTTTTTTTTTCCTGAAGATTTTATTTATTTATTTGACAGAGAGAAAGAGCACAAGTAAGCAGAGCAGTAGACAGAGGGAGAGAGAGGAGCAGGCTCCCTGGTGAGCACAGAGGCTGACACGGGGTTTGATCCCAGGACCCTGGGATCATGACCTGCTAAAGGCAGACACTTAACCAACTGAGCCACCCAGATGCCCAATTAACCTAGGTTCTTATGCAATATTACTACTAACTAACCACATATCTTTTTGGAAACTACTACCTCCATATATACCCTTAATTTACACATTCCAGATTTCAAATTACATATTTATATGCACTTTACAGTTTGTGTGTTTTATCTTTCATAATGGTACCTGCTGATTTGAAAATCTGACTGATCACAAAAATCATACTCCAAGTATTTAATCATTATCACCATCATCATCAATCAGCATCAGCAGCATCACTATCATCATCATCATCACTAGTCACCATCCCTAGATACTCTGATTCCACGCATTTGGGACCTGATTATGGGAATCTATATGTTACAATATTTTCACAGGTTATGCGGATGCATTTGATTGGAAAACAATAAGTTAGATATTTTATTTATACACATATAAACCTTAAGTGGTCTGAAATTCACTGTAAACTACATGACAGAGAAATCAATCACTCCAGGTAAGGACTGTATGAAAAAAAAATTGCAAATAAAACAGTTTTGAAAAAATGTTAGTTTAACTTTTGATCCTCTTTTCTCATTTGTTCTATATTTTATTCATTCTTGCTTCAGAGGTTATCTTTGTATCCTTAACAAAGCACAACTTCTTATCTCGTATCCAGAAATCCTCCTATTTCACTTAGAAGCCCTGATCCTGGGAAGAAATGAGAGTTCTTTGGAACTGTCTAGTCACCAACCAAAGCTGGATCATGCAGGTAAGTGTTTCAGTCTTCTAATTCTGTTTTTGGCTTCATTTTCTCATTGTTGGATCAAATCTGGGAGGTGACAGCTTCGTCTGGTGCCCTGATGTCATTAAGTTCTTTAGCAATATCTCCTATTCAAAAGTTGCTTTTGGCTTATACACAGTTAGCTGTTGTCAATATTTTCAACAACATATCCTTCAGATATGTCAAAGAGTGCCTTTTCTTTGTAATTATTATGGAATTTGTTGGCTGTGCATGACCAGGAAATGTTGGATAGTTATGGAGACTGAAGGAATCATACAAAGATCTAACTTCAAATGTAAGAAGAATGTAGCTACCTCACTCTTATCTTTCCTATTTTAAGTGGATAGGTAGGTATCGAGCTAGCTATAATTCACATAGCATATGATTCATCCTTTTAAAATGCACAACTCATTAGTTTTTTAGTATATTAATGTGTTTTGTAATTCTCACCACTATCTAATTTTAGGACCTTTTTAATCACCTCCCAAACAAGCCCTGTATTTATTAGCACATGCTCTCTAACTCTCTCCCCAAGCTTCTGACCACTAAACTATTTACCGTCTCTATGGGTTTGCCTTGTCTATGAGATTGTGAAAATTTCATTTAAATTGAATCATACAAATGTGGTAATTTGTGATTGGCTTATTTTCCTTAGGATGTTGTCAAGGTTCATTTCTATTATAGCATGTATCAGTACTTTTTTTTTTTTTTTTTTTTTTTTTTGATGGCTGAATAGTACATTGAATGGGTATATCGCATTTTGTTTATCCATTCACTGGTTGATGGACTTTGAGTTGTTTTCATTTTTTTGACCATTATGAATACCAGTATAAATGGTCTTGTGTGTTGTGGGGGGGGTTCCTGTATTTTGAGTATATTTCTGGTAGTGGAATTTCTGGGTTATATGGCACATCTACTTCTAACATTTTGAGGAAATACCAAACAGTTTTCCACAGTTGTTGCACCATTTTACATTTCCAGCAATATATGAGGACTGCTGTTCTTCCACGTCCTTCTCAACACTTGTTTTTGTTCAGTCTAATGGGAGATTAATGAACCAAGTTCTGATTCTGTCGATTTTGTCTATTTTTGCCTATTCTCTATTTCCACTCTAGTTTCTATTGTTTCCTTTCCTTTTTTTTTTTTTTAGAGAATTTTTTTTTTTTTTTTTTAAGATTTTATTTATTTATTTGTCAGAGAGAGGGAGAGCAAGAAAGTGAGCACAGGCAGGCAGAGGCAGAGGGAGAAGCAGGCTCCCCGCTGAGCAAGGAGCCTGATGTGGGACTCGACCCCAGGACACTGGGGTCATGACCTGAGCCGAAGGCAGCTGCTTTACCAACTGAGCCACCCAGGTGTCCCTATTGTTTCCTTTCTTGACCTTGCTCTGGGATTACTTTATTCTTTTTACTAGTTTTTGAAGGTAGAAGATTATGTTGATTAAAAATCTTTCTTTTTTATTCAAAGTATCCATAAATATATTCCTCTCTATGCACAGTTTTAACTGCATTCCTTAAGTTTTTGCACATTGTGTGGGGTGCCTGGGTGGCTCAGTGGGTTAAGCCTCTGCCTTCGACTCAGGTCATGATCTCAGGGTCCTGGGATCGAACCCCACATTGGGCGCTCTGCACAGCAGGGAGCCTACTTCCCCATCTCTCTCTCCCTCTGCCTGCCTCTCTGCCTACTTGTGATCCCTCTCTGTCAAATAAATAAATAAAATCTTAAAAAAAAAACCTTCTTTTGGCATATTGTATATTTATCTTCATACATCTCAAAGCATTTACTAATTTCTATTTTAATTTCTTCTTTAACCCATTGGAAATTTAGGAGTACATTGTTTAATTTCCACATACTTGTGAAATTTTCTAATTTGCTTCTGCCATTTCTAATCAGATCTTAGTGTGGTAAGAGAACATTTTTTTTTAACTTTTAATTTTTTAAATTTTTTTATAAACATATAATGTATTTTTAGCCCCAGGGGTACAGGTCTGTGAATAGCCAGGTTTACACACTTCACAGCACTCACCACAGCACACACCCCCGCAATGTCCATAATCCCACCCCCTCCAGCAACCCTCAGTTTGTTCTGTGAGATTTAGAGTCTCTTATGGTTTGTCTCCTTCCCAGTTCCATCTTGTTTCATTTATTCTTTACCTATTCCCCAAACCCCCACGTTGCATCTCCACTTCCTCATATCAGGGAGATCATATGATAGTTGTCTTTCTCCGATTGACTTATTTTGCTACGCATAATACCCTCTAGTTCCATCCACATTGTCGCAAATGGCAAGGTTTTTTTTTTTTTTAAATAATTTCTGCCATTTTAACTTTGTATAAGCTATACCATTTTACATTTACTGTGACTTGCTTTCTGTGCGCACTTGAAAATAATGTGTTTTCCTGTGTTGTTGGGTACAGTGTTTCATAGATGTCTGTTAGATCTTCTTGGTTTATTATAGTAGTGTTCAAGTCTTCTATTTCTTTGCCACTCTTAGGCCTTGTTTTTTGTTATTCAAAGTGGGGTATTGAAATTTCCAGTTATCACTGTTATCTATTTATGTCTTTATGTATGTCAGTTCCTGCTTTATGCATTTTGGGGGCTCTTTTACTACATGCATATATGCTTATAATTGTTGTCTTCCTGATGACCCTTTTTTCAGTGGAAAATGTTTTCCTTTTTCTGTATTAACAGTTTTTGTCTTAAACTCTGTTGGATCTGATATTAATGTGGCCACTTCAGCTCTCTTTTGGTTATTGTCTACATGGTATTCTTTTTTTGTTCTGTCTTCAGTCTCTTTGTGCCTACAAAGAACATCTCTTAAAGACAGAACAAAGTTAGATCATTTTTTAAAATTTATTCTGCCAATTTCTGCTTTTCAATTGGAGTACATAACCCAACAAGGTGAAGTTTAGACCTGCCATTTTGTTATTTCTTTTCTATATGTCTTATGTTTTCTTTTGTCTCTATTTCTATATTACTGCCTAGATATTTTTCTTGTGTACTATATTAATTTTTTATTGTTTATTATACTATATTTTTGAGATATATTTTAAAATTGCTGCCCTGAAGGTTATAAAGTAACAGCTTAAAACAATCTAGTTTAGGTTAACGACAGTTTAATCCCAATAATGTACAAAAACTTTTTTGTCCAGGAGCTGGATGTGGAATTTTCAGCTGACATTCACTACTTCTGATAATGAATGCATTTGGGTATGGATAGCTTTGAGTTTAACCTTTTTGGAGTTAATTGAGCTTCTCAGACATATGAATGAATATTCTTCACTAAATTTTGGAAGTTTTCGGTCATTATTTGTTCTAATGTTCTCTCTGCTCTTCTTTTCTCCCCTTCTCAACTACCACTATACATACTTTGTTATACTTGAAAGTGTCCATTAGTTCTCTGAGATTTGGTTAATTTCGTGCATTCTTTTTTTCTTTCTGTTCTTCAAAAATACTTAAGAAATGTCAACTGAACTATTTTAAGTTGGTCGATTCTTTCTCCTGTGAGCTCAAACCTGGTTTTGAATATTTCTAGTGAGTTTTAATTCCAGCAATTTTATTTTTCCAGTAAAAAATGCTATTTGGTACTTCTTGAATTATTTTTGTCTCAATTGATAATTCTCTATGTAGTGAGATATTATTCTCAAACTTTCCTTTAGTTCTTCAGACATGGCTTCCTTTAATTTCTTGAAAGTATTTATAATAGCAGGTTTTTAAAATTTGTCTAGTAAGTCCAATACTTGGTTTTCCTAAAGGATGGTTTTATTGACTTCATCGGGCCCCTTTCCTTTCCTTGTCTTGCCGTGCCTTTTCTTTCCTTTCCTTTCTTCCTTCTTTGTATTTTGTATATCAGCCACATTTTTGTTTCTTTGAATGTGTCTCTTATTTTATTATTTTATTTTTTTGTAGAAAACTGATCACTTAAAACACTATAATATGGATACTCCTGAAAACAGATTCCTATTCATCACCAGGGTTTTTAGTTGTTGTTGCTGTTTATGTAATGTTTTTCCTGGACTAATTCTGTGAAATCAGAATTCTTTGTCCACTGAAGTCCCTGCTTCAGTTAACTTAGTGGTCAGGTGACAACTGAACAGATATTTCATTAGATGGCTTGAACCTATGAGATTCCCAAACTTTGTTAGAAGGGCTCTGTGTATGTGATGGGGCATGACTTCAACTCTTGAGTTTACAATTATGCATTATTCATTTCCAGCTTGTGCATATCCTAAAGGTCACATAGAAGTGATGGATTAGGGAACTGCCAGGGATTCTGGGCACACAAACCCAGGAATATTTTGGAATCTTTTAAAGTCCCATATGGGCATTTCATAAAATATATTTTCCTTTTTAAAATATTTTGGCTATCCTCTTATTTAGTCCAACTGGTATCTGGCAGCTTCAAGATTAAATAAATGATGCTGATTGCTTTTAACAAATACCCTAACATAAGGCTTTCTTTTGGACAAGCCTGAGTCAGGTCAAATGATGAAAAGACTTCAAAGGTCCTCTTTCAGAGAGTTGCTACAGAGCTCAAATAGTGACAGTTCTCTGGAAATGGGACATTTATGGCAGCTCCAAATCTATTATTTTCCCTCCAGTGACTGTTAGGTTACTGGCTTTTAAGATTACCACGGATCTAGCAAGAGGAGAATATGACAGGACAAGTTAAAACACGACAAATTCACTCATCTTACTGGGGTTCAGCCATTTTTCTCAAATAAATGCTTTTTGGATTTTGAAAGCTTCTTTGCATTTCCAGAATTCTTAAAAAGTTGATTTTTACAAATTTTTCCTGTGTTTTGATTGCTCTTACAAAGGAACATTTTCAAAGGTCTTTAGTCTAACATTTCAGAAAGACTAACCTCTGTTTAATAACCTAATTCTAAAGTAAAGAATAATACATCTTTCCCTACATGTTAGAATTTGAGATCATCACTCAAGTTATGTTGATAGGAAAGAACTTGGTAGATGATTCAGAGTAAGCCTTATTCCCACAGTTAGGCAGTGGAACAAACCTATGCAGTCACTAGGGTATTTCAGAACACTACCATTGCTCTGTTATTTTACAACTCTATAGATTAAAGAGTGCCACAGAAGAACTTTGAATATTCGAAGTTTATAAATCATAGCTCCAACTGTTCTGGTAGGATTTTTAGTCTCAATATTTTAATGTCTTAAAATATGGACTTGTGTTTATCTAAATTAATTGCATAGATCTGTATTTTATTCTCATTACTAATTTGTTTGATTAGTTCTCAGTATCTATGAGCTCTTCCATTAGACTGTAATTTCTTTGAGGGCTGAGCCTTCAGTGTATTTAATTTTTGATACCTCGTCCTATAAAGTGCCTGGTACTTTTTATTAATTAATCAATTCAGAAAATATATTAAGAATTAGTATATACCAATCACTGTGAATTATACCAGGGATATAAGATGAAAGAATACTCTTGAAGACCTCATGTCTCTTATAAATTTAATGAATATTCCTCATTTATTTTATTAACACATTATAATTCTGTAAGTGTTTAATTTTCCTGCATTTATGAAAATGTATACTTTGCTTAGACATCTATAAAGAGGCTGTTTCTGAGCATTAATGCTATTACTACATTTAGCTGAAATGTTCTAGTTAACTTGCAAGTTCATCAAAAATAACGATTGAATTCCTTTTAATATTTGAAATCTTATGGACTTTTAAATATAAGCAAAGAAAATAACATGCTGAGGAAATTAAATATAAGTGAAGAGTTACTAAATATAAATTAAGAAAAATATTTTGGTATCCTTCAAACAGTTTGGTTATTAAAATTATCCTAGCCTTACATGTAAATTATTGCATTCTGCACTTGAAAGATAAAGAAAACTTCATGGCATTTTGTATTGACATTATATCTTTTCAAGAGTAGAGAATATTTTATCAGAATTAGCATTCCATGATAAAAGACATATTCCATATCCCATTTCCATGGGTATAAAAAGGTGTAGTTGTGTACATGAAATGATGTCATATGAATGAAAATGCAATGGCTAAAAAATAGTTTTATTTAAGGATCAAGAATGTCTTTATCAGTTCAGGCTCCTGCAAGAAAATACCATCTACTGAAGACTTAAACACCAGCTATTTATTTCTCAGAGTTCTGGGGGCTGGGAAGTCTGAGATTAAGCTGCTAACAGATTCAGTTCCTGGTGAGAGTGTTCTTCCTTGTTTACAGATAACACCTTCTTCCTGTGCCCTCACATAGCAAAAGGAAAGGGAGCTCTGGGCTCTTCCTCTTCTTATAAAGAAACTAATTCCAGGGTGCCTGGATAGCTCAGTCCTTAAGTCTCTACCTTCCGCTCAGTCATGAACCCAGAGTCCTGGGATTGAGCCCCACATCAGGCTCTTTGCTCAGCAGGAAGCCTGCTTCTCCTTCTCCCTTCTCCCATTCCCCCTGCTTGTGTCCCCTATCTTTCTATGTCTCTCTCTGTCAAATAATAATAAAATCTTAAAAAAAAAGAAAAAGAAAGAAAGAGAAAGAAATAAACCAATTCCACAGTGGGTCCCTGCCTTCATGAACTCATCTAAATACAATTACCTCCCAAAGCCCCATCTCCAGATACCATCACCATGGGGATTTGGGGCTTCAACATACAAATTTGAAGGGATACAAACATTCAGTTCATAGTAAAGCACAAAAGAAATGAACATCTAGTTTTATAACTGAATCCAGAAGACAATTCTCAAGTGTCAACATTTTATAAGACATTGGAGGAAATGGAAGATACTCAGACAAACAAATGAAAGACTGGTTTGGTCATTGAGTTTAATTTCTAGTTTGTGTCCAGATGGAAGGATAGAGCAATCACAAAACACAGTATTATATACAGAACACAATATCAATATTGTGATACTTATGATATAGATCTACTGGAACCCATTTTTGGAGTTTACCATTGATATGTGAAAGGAATCCTTCCTAACTGTTCTCCTCTCTCTCTCTCTCCCCCTCGTTTTTTTTTTAAGGTTTTATTTATTTGACAGAGGGAGACAGTGAAAAGAGGGAACACAAGCAAGGGGAGTGTGAGGGGGAGAAGCAGGATTTCCGCTGAGCAGGGAGTCCAATGTAGGGCTCAATCCCAGGACCCCGGGATCATGCACTGAGCTTAAGGCTGACACTTAACGGACTGAGCCCCCCAGGTGCCCCTCTCTCTCTCACTCTCTTGAAGATAAATTTCTCAGTCTACAGGAGACTATATTATCCAAAATGAATTAGCGAATACTTTCCAAATAGTTAATACATTACCAAGGCTTGAAAGTGTTTGCAGTCTAGTTTTATGTAAGGTCTTAATAGTTTTTTTTGTTTGTTTATAACTTTACAAAACTGCTTAATTTGACTTTTTATTTCTGTATCATCCTTGTGTTCTTTGAATAATATCATTAAATTCAAGTCCGTATTTGTGTATTAACAAAATATATTTCCCCTTTGGTATTTAACTTATACTTTATTGTAGGTCTTTCATGGCATCTCTCCATGTATTTACGTATATGAAACCTTAACATAAAGGGAGTTGTTGTAAGAACACTTGAAATGTAGACTCTCAACAAAATTCTTTCTTCACTAGCTCACTTTGGAGGTAATACAAAACATAATATAAGTAGAACAGTTTAAAACCTCACATTTTGTTCATATTAGGATTTGCTTTGATGTAATACCCCTACATTTGGTTTTTTATGTAAATGAAAACAATCCAGGGTTTGATGATATGCCTCTGGGTTTTCTTGATGCAAATTCATAGAATATTTAAGATATTTAAAACCACACTTGTTATTTAACTAATTATTGGGTCCATCTTTTGAAACTGTGTTGGCTGTGAAATACACAAGTGTTTCCAAACTCTGTCTCTCAACAGTGAGAAAATCTGAGGCATGATGGGAGCACCTTCATTTACATGATTTCTTTGCAGTGAATGCTACAGGATTCTATTAAATAGGAATTGAGGAAAGAGCAGTTTGAAGAACTATAGCGAGGGAAAGTCATGGAATTTGATGCTACTACTTGTTAACTGCTCTAGGTGATGAGTGTGAAACTTAATTTGTATTAATCAATGTGAGGTGAAGAGAGCACAAATTAATTTGACATGCAGATTTTGTGCTTTAGTAATGATGCTGAAAGTATTCCAGGCCCAAGAAAAATCAACATATTCACCTCATAGGTCAGTGGATCATACCACGTCCTGCCTATAGCAACATCATGCACATCTTCTTTAAGGCTGAACTGGGTAAAAATCTCGAATCCAGCCTTTTTTTCTTCTTGATAGTAAACTGATGAAGCAAACTGATCCCTTACCCACAGCCATTATGATTAAGGACATCATACCACAGTGTGGGGTAGGGGAAATAGCATATTTATTCTTGAAATAAACTTTACAAAAAGTAGTTGCAACTTGAGAGGAAGTAGTCTTCAAATTAGATGAAATTAGTTTCTGGGTCTTTAGTGAAAACAAAGGTTTCCCTGACTTCTACAATTCTGACATCTGCACATATAAGCATGTAATAAAACTGTTGCTTTTCCACTATGAACAGACTGTTACATTGTAATTATGTGTGTGTTTCTGTTAAGAAAACATTGCTGTGAACAGTCTTTCAGTGCTCCTTGTTTTGAAATCTGTTCTTGCTTACAAAATATTGCAGTTATTTTATTAATGTCTCTGACTCAGTTTTTCTCTTCCAGAAAAATACAGAGAGCTAAAAATAAATTGAGGTGGAAAACAGAGCTATCTAACATAATGCCTGCTCAGTTATCAACTATTTACCATAATATCCCTTGAATATTCTGTTTTTGACAAAGTCTCCTTTTGTTCCAGTATGATGACTTTTCAGTTAGAAGCACACTAAATTAATATGCTGTAAAAAGTGATACTTTGACATTTTAATTTCAGACAAAGACATACTCAATAATTTACTTGACAAAACAGTTCCTAGAAAAATTATAGAAAAATTTTGAATTGTGTCCCATGTTTGGATGAACCCAAAATGTTTTTCTTTTGTATGCATGCCAGTAAAAGGAATGAAGAGATAGCATCTCTTCCACTCTTGCATCTCTTGTGCACATGAACAATTTCTGTATATTTCAAAGTGCTCTTATGATTGATTAGCTTTTCTATTTTGTTTTATAAGTATTAAGTGGAATTTGAATGCGAGATAGCCATGAGACGGATGAAAAATTGGTAATGAAAGTGCTGCAGTAAAAGAATGCATCATCCAAAAAATGATGGCTTCTCATATCTTTTCCTCTTATAATCTTTTTCTTCTCAAGAATAAAGAGCCTATATTACATTACTCTTATGTAAAAATGGTATACTTTTAGAAATTGTCTTTTCCTTATATAAACACGTTTTATTATCAGTGGGGTTTTTCTTTCTGTGAACATGTTTGTGTGTATGCGTACACAATTTCTTAAACTCTTTATTTAATGAATTGAGACTCTTAAACAAGGAATGAGTGAATTTCCATGAGTCACGGTAGAGAATTTTTCATTCCTTTTTATCTGGAGTCATATGTTGACAGTCTGAAACACCCTTTATAAAGAATTTGTGAATGTATTTTGGGGCATGCCTTTTCCACATGGAGTTACTTAGAAACATCATTTCTGATTGGCCAAATGGAAGGCAGAATGCAGTTTAAATATGTTTTAGATGATACTTTAAGTCCTTTTGCTTTTTAAAGTCAGGGTGGCATATAGGAAGCTAAAGAGGAAGATAAAATGAAAATTTGCATCCAGCCACTGAAGTTTGATGTTCCAATTTTGCCCTCTAAGGCGGATCACTTGTCCTTTCAATGAAGCAGTCCTTACAGAAGCAGTTAAGATGTCATCTCTGGATATAATAACTGTAAATGTGTTGGAAAAGCCAGTGATGCTGTATCATGTTCCAATCTGATGAGACACATCAAGTTTAAAGATACAGAGTTACCTCTTTTCAGAACTGTTCTGTGAACTTGTTGGTATGACTAAACATTGACACCCACAGTAGAAGAGTTTAGCAGCTCAGTAGTGCAAAATTCTTATTATATACAACACACAATTAGTTGAGCTCATTGCTGTCATTGCCATGGTGATTTGCTCCTTGATGAAAATACTAAGAGATACATTATTAATGCTTGGTAGATGCAATTGTTTAACTTTTAGAGCTGGTAAGTTATTAAACTTCCTTAGGATCTTTAATGTCTTGGTAAATAATATAAGTGCATAACAGGGGGATAGAGATTATACCACAGTGATTTGAGGAGCATTTCATTTATTTTTTTAGGGGAGGAGGAGCAGAGGGACAGAGAGAATCATAAGCAGACTCCACATCCAGCATAGTCTGACTCAGGGCTGATCTCACAACTGATCATGACCTGAGCTCAAATCAAGAGTCAAATGCTTAACCAAATGAGCCCACTCTGGTACCCTGAGGAGCATCTTAAAATCCTAAAATACAATGAGAATTCCTCTATGCCGGACACAAGATGTAAGTAAAACTATTATCTAATTTTATCCTCACAAAAATGTCATGAAGGTGTTATACCCTTTCTGTGAATGGGAGAATGGAGGCTCATAATAATTAAGTTCATCATATAATATCCTACTGCTAATGCATTGTGGGACCAGCACCAAGTCCATCATTTAAAATTTATTTCAGAGGCCTACCTGTAAACTACTGTACAGTAAACTAATATATTAATGTACATTCTTTTAAGAATCAGATTCTGCATTCAACTCTGCCATCAGGGTTTCCTTTCTAATTCCCTCAGGTAAAGGCCTTTCCTTTTTTTTTTTTTTTTTTTTTTGTAAGGTTTTATTTATTTATTTGCAGGAGAGAGTGAGAATGAGCAGGGAGGAGGGGCAGAAGGAGAGGGAGAAGCAGACTCCTCACTGAGCAGGGAGGCCAGCCCCAGAATCCATCCCAGGACCTGAGATCATGACCCAAGCTGAAGGCAGATATTTGAATGACTGAGCCACCCAGGCGCACCAAAGGCCTTTTGCTTTTGTAAACACTTTCATCCAGTTCATTGCCACAGCAAGATTTATGCCATCTATGAAATCTTAATTTCAGCAATTATTCAGAAATTCAAAAATAATTATTGAATACTCTCAGGGCCCCTGAATGATGTAGTCGGTTAAACATCAGATTCTTGGTTTTGGCTAAGGTCATGAGCTCCGGGTTGTGAGATGGAGCTCAGCCAGGAGTTTTCTTAAAACTCTCTCTCTCTCTCTAAAATAAACAAATCTTAAAAAAAAAAAAAAAAATTGTTGAATACTCTTGCTGTGCCACTAGCCACTCTGAGTGGTGGGGATACCATCAATAAGTGAGATGAACAAGATCCCAGGCCTCAAGGAAAGAGAAAATACCATGAATGAACAGGTACTACAAACCACACAGTGGTGAGATAGAGAATAGCTGAGAAGTTCACATAATCATCTTCTCTTTAAGAGAAAACTTTTTCACTTCATTTCCTCCCTTTGATCACATCAGGATTTTCATTTCCTAGATACTTTGATTTTCACCTGGTCTAGTTTCACTTATTTTCTTTCCTTATAGTTTCTGTAATCAGTGTCAACCACTCTCTAGCTAAATTTTTCAACTCCTTTATTATTTTTATGTCTTTTTACTTTGCCCCACTCATACCCAACCTTGGGCTAAAACTATCAACTACTTCCTAGAGAAGAATTACACCATGATGAGTGACCCACTCCGATGTATTCTGTCACTCTTTAGTTAGGCCTTCAGCATTCCTCAGCCAACTGTGGTCTTGATGTGGTTTTGATCTGCTCCTGTTTTTTGTTCCCATATAGCTATAGAACATTATTGCTTTCCTCATAATCCCTATCCTTGCTCCTCAAAGTAACTGACCATTTTCCTACTTTGCTTTCAAAAAAGGAGATGTAACATAAACTTTGTCAATGACATGCTCTAACATTAATGGCATTTTCATTTTCTTTTTATTTCCTTTACTATGCCTGATCAGCAAATTGTACAGGAAGCATTATCCTTCCTTCAAAAATGCTGATATTATAGCTCTATGGCCTTTATCTTCTCAGGCCCTTCCTTCCCCATTCATAATGCAACTATTTTTTTTTTTCCCTAAGCAAGTACGTATACCTGTACCACTTTCCAAAAATAAAGAATAATGATAATGAAATTATCAAAATTTAGTCCCCTCTTATTCTGGGCTTTTTCCTTCTTCATTTTTTCTTCAAATTAAATGTAACTGGGAGGGGTGTTTATTGAGTGACCTTAATGCCTGAGTCTCTGGAGTGCTGTAAGCCAGATGCTTCTGTGGTCACTGCAGGGTGGAGTCTCTTAAGCTGACCAGAGACTTGTGGCTGTTGGCTAGCACACACCTCCCCTAGGCAGCACTGGAGGAAAACACAGTAACCCTCACTTTTTGGCTGAATGTCCTATAACCGCACCCCCTCGTCAGCCTACAGTTGCATAGTTTCAAACTTCCCTAAACTAACTTAGGTATTCTTAAAAGTCCAGGCTCATATGTTTATAGATAACTACTTTATTTATATTTATGAATACCTATAATTCTGCATAAAATGATTACTGTTATATTTTGAGCTGTAGTTTTTTTTTTAATTTTTACAGCTTTATAACTTTGAGATTACATGTGTATTCAAATGTTGGTTTTCTAAGATGATGGAATTTAGAATACCTCCTTTCCAATTTCCCTTTTTTTTGTAATTAAAAAAATACTAAATTGTAAAGGTTCTTGTTCATGAACCTCACATTAAATATCTGCTTTTCTGTACATTTTCATTTGCTTATTGATATCTGTCTTTTCCCTTCAGCTACTTTCAAAATTTGCCATTGTCTTTGGTTTCTACAGTTGTATTAATAATATTTGTCTAGGTGTCTGTCTTGCGTGTGTGTTTCTTTCAGATCTAAAAATTCATGTTTTTCTTCAATTATGAAAAATTCTTAGCCATCTCTTTCTAAAAATAATTCATTAATCTCAGTCCTTTTCTGACATGTCTCTTTAGAACTTCTCATTCTGTGTTCATGTTTGCTAATTTAATTTGGTTAGTTGATAATGTTAGCTTGTAGAAAATTTCTTCAGTTTTCTCTCTTATTTACTTTATTATTTTGATTTTTCAATTCTCTCCATTCTGCTGTACATTCAGCTGTTCAGTTTAAAAATTTTAAAGCAATATTTTTAATGTCTAAATTTTGAGTTTGCATCTTTTGAAATTTCTAAAACTGAAAGGTGAACTATTTTTGACTTGTGAAAATTTATCTTTATTTCTAAAACTGTGAAATAACTTTGATTATTATCTCCCTTATATTATCTCTGCATTATAGATGGCAAATAGAATTTCTGAAACTATTTTCTGAAACTATTTCTCTCTCTCTCTCTTTTTTTAATTTACGTTATCCATTTTGGGTTTTTTCCATCTTGTTTTTCCAGAAACTTCCATTTAAATATTCTAGGTTACTAATCTTTTTCAGTACTTAATTACCAATCTTTTCATACCTCAGATACTTATATGCAAGTGATTTTGTATTTTTAGTTCTAAAAGTCCATAAATTTTTTTAACTAGTGATCTTCTAGGTTTCCTTACATTTTTATTATTGTTCTAATAAATGTTTCTCTGTTAGCTTTTCTGATTGTTGAGTTTGGTGCTATTCTAATAGTATTTTTTAAAACTTTGTATGCTCATCTTTGTTTTTGAGTTTTCTACTAGTTTTTTTCTGATAGTCTACTAGTTTCTCAAATCCTGTTTCCAATGGGTCATGAGTAAAGTTGAGATGAGCTACATATACCAAAATTTTGACTTTTTTTTTTAAGATTTAGTCATATATTTGAGATGGGGGGAGGGACACAGAGAGAAAATCTCAGGCACTGGTGAGTGTGGGGCCAAAAGCAGGGCTTGATCCCATAATCCATAAGATCATGAGCTGAACTGAAACAAAGAGTCAGAGGCTTAGCCAACTGAGCCATCTACGTGCCTCCCAAATTTTGCCTTCTAAGCACGAGACCTATTGCTCTTTCAGAATCTTGCCAGTGGCCTGTCCCTTCAGAGCTCCACCTGTTGTTTCAGTGTAAAAAAGCAAGTGTTTCTGTTGCCAATGTTAGGTACAATGTTCAAAAAGAGACTAACCTACTGAAATCATGGAGCTTTTAAAACTCTGTAGAATTTGTTTATTGGTATCATAGTTATTACAGATTTTTTTATTAAAAAATTGTGCATTTTTTTTATTTTTTATAAACATATATTTTTATCCCCAGGAGTACAGGTCTGTGAATCACCAGGTTTACACACTTCACAGCACTCACCAAATCACATACCCTCCCCAATGTCCATAATCCCCCCCCCTTCTCCCAAACCCCCTCCCCCCGGCAACCCTCAGTTTGTTTTGTGAGATTAAGAGTCACTTATGGTTTGTCTCCCTCCCAATCCCATCTTGTTTCATTGATTCTTCTCGTACCCACTTAAGCCCCCATGTTGCATCACCACTTCCTCATATAGTGTATTATTTGCTACAGGGGTAGAGGTCTGTGAATCATCAGTCTTACCTAATTCACAGCACTCATCATAGCACATACCCTTCCCAATGTCCATAACCCTCACCCTGACCCCCAGGAACCCTCAGTTTGCTTCCTGAGATTAAGAATCTCTTATGGTTTGGCTCCCTCACCAGTCTCATCTTGTTTCATTTTTTTCCCTCCCTACACCCCATGAACCCTCACCCTGCCTCTCAAATTACTCACATCAGAGAGATAATATGAAAATTGCCTTTCTCTGATGGCCTTATTTTGCTTAGCTTAATACCCTCTAATTCCATCAACGTTGTTGCAAATGGCAGGCTTTCATTTTTGATGGCTGCATAGTATGCCATTGTGTGTGTGTGTGTGTGTGTGTGTGTGTGTGTGTGTGTATCACACCTTCTTTATCCATTCATATGTTGATGGAAATCTAGGTTCTTTCCATAGTTTGGCTGTTGTGGACATTGCTGCTATAAACATTCAGGTGCACATACCTCTTCAGATCATGACATTTGTGTCTTTAGGGTAAATGCCTAGTAGTGCGATTGCTGGGTTGTAGGGTTGGTCTATTTTCAACTCTTTGAGGAACCTCTGTACTGTTTCCCAGAGTACCTGCAGAAGCTTGCATTCCTACCAACAGTGTAGGAGTGTTCCCCTTTATTCACATTCTTGCCAATATCTGTAATTTCCTGACTTCTTAATTTTAGCCACTCTGACTGGTATGAGGTAGTATCTCACTCTGATTTTGAATTGTGTTTCCCTGATGCGGAGTGATGTGGAGCATTTTTTCATGAGTCTGTTGGCCATTTGGATGTCTTCTTTGCCGAAATGTCTGTTCCTGTCTCCTGCCCATTTCTTGATTGGATTCTTTGTTCTTTGGGTGTTGAGTTTGATAAGTTCTTGATAGATTTTAGATACTAGCCCTTTATCTGATATATCATTTGCAAATATCTTCTCCTATTCTGTCCATTGTCTTTTGGTTTTGTTGACTGTTTCCTTTGCTCTCCAAAAGATTTTGATCTTGATGAAATCCCAATAGTTCATTTTTGACCTTGCTTCCCTTGCCTTTGGTAATGTTTCTAGGAAGAAGTTGCTGCCTATGTTCTCCTCAAGGATTTTGATGGATTCCTTTCTCATATTGAGGTCTTTCAATCATTTTTAGTCTATTTTTTTTATGTGGTGTAAGGAAAAGGGCCAGTTTCATTGTTCTGCATGTGGCTATCCAATTTTCCCAACACCATTTGTTGAAGAGGCTGTTTTTTTTCCATTGGACATTCTTTCCTGCTTTGTCAAAGATTAGTTGACCATAGAGTTGAGGGTCTATTTCTGGGTTCTCTATTCTGTTTCATTGATCTATGCGTCTGTCTTTGTGCCAGTACCATACTGTCTTGATGATGACAGCTTTGTAATAGAGCTTGAAGTCTGGAATTGTGATGCCACCAACTTTAGTTTTCTTCCTCAACATTCCTCTGGTGACTCAGGGTCTTTTCTGGTTCCATATAAATTTTAGGATTATTTCCATTTGTTTGAAAAAAATTGATGGTATTTTGATAGGGATTATGTAAAGTGTGTAGATTGTGTTAGGTAGCATAGACATTTTCACAATATTTTTCTTCCCATCCATGAGCATGGAACATTTTTCCATTTCTTTGTGTCTTCCTCAATTTCTTTCATGAGTACTTTATAGTTTTCTGCATACAGATTCTTTACCTCTTTGATTAGGTTTATTCATAGATATCTTATGGTTTTGGGTGCAATTGTAAATGGGATTGACTCCTTAATTTCTCTTTCTTCTGTCTTGCTGTTGGTATACAGAAATGTAGCTGATTTCTGTGCATTGATTTCATATCCTGACACTTTACTGAATTCCTGTATGGGTTCTAGCATTTTTGGAGTGGAGTCTTTTGGGTTTTCCACATAAAGTATCATATCATCTGCAAAGAATGATAGTTTGACTTCTTCTTTGCTGACTCGGAGCCTTCCATTTCTTTTTGTTGTCTGATAGGCTGGGTCTAGGACTTCCATTTCTTTTTGTTGTCTGATAGCTGGGTCTAGTACTTCTAGTACTATGTTGAATGGCAGTGGTGATAATGGACATCCCTGCCATGTTTCTAACCTTAGGGGATAAGATCTCAGTTTTTCTCCATTGAGAATGATATTTGCTGTGGGTTTTTCATAGATGGCTTTTATGATATTGAGGTATGTATCCTCTATCCCTACACTGTGAGGAGTTTTAATCAAGAAAGTATGCTATACATTGTCAAATGCTTTTTCAGCATCAATTTTCTCATTCTTTCTTTCTTTTATTAATGTATTATATCACATTGATTGTGGATGTTGGACCAACCTTGCAGCCTAGGAATAAATCTAATTGATCTGATATAAGGATTGCCACCCCAGCTTTCTTTTGATGTCTATTAGCATGGTAAATTGTTTTCCACCCCCTCACTTTAAATATAGAGGTGTCTTTGGGTCTAAAATGAGTTTCTTGCAGACAGCATATCAATGGGTCTTGTTTGTTTGTTTGTTTGTTTGTTTTTATCCATTCTGATTCCCTGTGTCTTTTGATTGGGGCATTTAATCCATTCATCCAGGGTAAATATTGAAAGATGAATTTAGTGTAATTGTATTACCTCTAGAGTGACTGTTACTGTATATTGTCTCTGTTCCTTTCTGGTCTGTTACTTTTAGGCTCTCTCTTGCTTAGAGGACCCCTTTCAATATTTCCTGTTGGGCTGGTTTGGTTTTTGTTTGTCCTGGAAGCTTTTTATCTCTCCTATTTTCAGTGACAGTCTAGCTGGATATAGTATTCTTGGCTCCATATTTTTCTCATTTAGTGCTCTGAATAGTTCATGCCAGTTTTTTCTGGCCTACCAGGTCTCTGTGGTTAGGTCTGCTGCCAATCTAATATTTCTACCTTTGTATGTTATTGACCTCTCATCCTGAGCTGCTTTCAGGATTTTCTCCTTGTCACTGAGACTTGTGTTTTTTACTATTAGATGAAAGGGTGTGGACCTATTTTTATTGATTTTGAGGGGATTCTCTGTGCCTCCTGGATTTTGATGCTTGTTCCCTTTGCCAAATTAGGGAAGTTCTGTACTATAATTTGCTCCAATATACCTTCTGCCCCCCCTCTCTTTTTTCTTCTTCTGGGATCCCAATTATTCTAATATTGTTTCATCTTAGGGTATCATTTCTCTCTCAAATTCTCCTCTTGTGGTCCAGTAGTTGTTTGTCTCTCTTTTGCTCAGCTTCTTTATTCTCCATCATATGGTCTTGTGTATCACTAATTCTCTCTTCTGCCTCATTTATCCTAGCATAAGATCCTCCATTGTTTATTAACCTCATTAATAGCTTGTTTGATTTCAACTTGGTTGGATTTTAGTTCTTTTATTTCTCCAGAAAGAGACTTTATTTCTCCATAAAGGGATTCCCTTATATCTTCCATAATTTCTTTGATCCCAGCTAGCATCTTGATAATCATTCTGAGCTCTAGTTCTGACATATTACTAATGTTTGTATTCATCTGTATTCATTAGGTCCCTAGCTGTCTGTACTGCCTCTTGTTCCTTTTTGTTTTGTTTTGTTTTTGCAGTGAGTTTTTCCACATTGTCATTTTATCCATATGAGAATAGATGAATAAGAGAATAAAATGCTAAAAGGGTAGTAACAGCCCCAGAAAATATACACTAACCAAATCAGTAGAGACCCGAAACTAGGGGGAGAAGAAAGGAGGAAAATGATACATAGATATTAGACTGATGTTTAGAACAGAGTCACACACTTGATTTAGGGTGTATTTTGATCTGTTAGAAGAAACTGCCTCCCAAAGTTTCAAAGAAAGTAAAACATTATATATATATTATATATATATATATATAAAATATATATATAATGTTTTACTTTCTTTGAAACTATATACACACATACACACACACACACAAAATAAGGGTAAACATGACGAAAGGAATGGAATATGAATTTAAAGATGAAAATTAAAAAGCAATTGATAAGAAGTTGATTAAAAAGAAAAAGGAAAGAATGTGATCTGGCTGGAGACTAGAACAAAGCCATGCATTAGATTTAGGGTATATTTTGATCTATTAGAAGAAACTGTATCCCAAATTTTTAAAGAAAGGAAACCCTCTATGTATAAAAAAAAATAAGTTTAAATACAATGAAGGGATAGAATATGACTGTAAGAATGAAAATTAAGGGGTACCTGGGTGGCTCAGTGGGTTAATCATCTGCCTTCAGCTCGGGTCATGATCCTAGGGTCCTGGGATTGAGCCCCACATCGGGATCCCTGCTCTGCAGGGAGCCTGCTTCTCCTTCTCCCACTCCCTCTGCTGTGCTCCCTCTCTCGCTCTGTCTCTCTCTGTCAAATAAATAAATAAAATATTTTAAAAAATGAAAATTACAAAAGATTTTTTAAAAAGTATTGATAAGATAAAATAGTTTTAAAATGTTAAAATAGGAAAGAGGAAAATTTTAATAATACAATAGGAAAAAATAAAATTAAAAAAATTTAACTTTGAAAGACTAAAAATTGTGCATTCTTAGGACACAAGAGATTTAAGACTGTGAATTACACTCTGGCAATCATTTTGCCGTTTTTAATCTATTTGTGTGTGTGTGTGCTTTCATCACAATATTGCTAAGAATAATTAAATAATCCTTTATTCTATAATTTAATTTTCTTAAGCTTTTTTTTCTAAAGTTTCTTTAGCTCTTATTACATTTTTTGTACCCATGTGACCTTTGAATTCTCCCTTCTCAATTTTTTTTCTTTTTTCAGTTAATTTCCCTTTTACTTCTGGTACTTCTGGTACTTTCTCTTGCCCCAATTTTTAGTATTAGTTTTTTCTTTGGAAAACACAACATAAAGTCTATTCTCTTCAAAAATTTTAAGGATACAATACATTATTGTTAGTTATTGGCTCTATATTATATAGATCTTCAGACTTAATTATTTGCATAACTGAAACTCTCCAAATCAAAAGGGGTGGCATAAAAGTGTCTCTCTTTGTAGTTTACTTGATCGTATATAGAAAATCATTAATATTCCACTAAAAAATCACACTGGTAAACAAATTCAGTAAGGTTACAGGAGACATCAACATACAGAAATCGGATGCATTTTAAATGCTATTGATAACCTATACAAAAATGATAGGCAAACAATCTCATTCACAATGACATCAAAAATAAAATACATAGGAATGTATATAACAAAAGCAATGAAAGATCTGTACTATAGCTATAAAAATATGATGAAGGAATTGAGTAAGACACAAATATTATCAATGGAATTAGAAGAAATGATATTATTAAAATGTCTACCACTTCCTCATATCAGGTTTATAAATTCAATGTAAACTCTATCAAAATTCCTTTGGCATTTTTCTGAGAGAGAGAAAAAGTTATCCTGAAATTCCTGTGGAACCACAAAAGAACCTGAATAGACAAAGCAATCTTGAGCAAGAAAGACAGCTGGAGGCATCATACTTCCAGATTTCAAATTATACTGCAAAGCGATAGTAATGAAAACAGTACGGAAGGGTTAGTGGCTGGGTAGCCTGGTTGGTTCATTATCTGCCTTCAGCTTAGGTCAGGGTTCCAGGGTCCTAGATCAAGTCCCACATCAGACTCATTGCTCAGTGGGGAGTCGGCTTCATCCTCTGCCCCTCCCCCCGGCTCATGCTCTCTCTCTCACTTACTTCCTCTTTCTTGAATAAATAAATAAAATCTTTTTAAAAAAGAAAAGAAAACAGTGTAGAATTGGCATAAAAGCTGACACATAGGGGCGCCTGGGTGGCTCAGTGGATTAAAGCCGCTGCCTTCGGCTCAGGTCATGATCTCAGTGTCCTGGGATCGAGCCCTGCATCGGGCCCTCTGCTCAGCAGGGAGCCTGCTTCCCCCTCTGTCTCTGCCTGCCTCTCTGCCTACTTGTGATCTCTCTCTCCGTCAAATAAAATAAATAAAATCTTAAAAAAAAAAAAAAAAAGCTGACACATAGACCAATGGAACAGAATAGAAAGCCCAGAAATAAACTGAGACATATCCAGTCAACTAATCTTTGACAAGGGCTCCAAAAACACAAAAAAGGGAAAGTGTAATTTCTTTAATAAATTAGTTTGGAAAAACTGTATATCTACTTGCAAAGAATGAAGTTTGACCCATACCTTTTGCCATACACAAAACCAATTCAAAATGGATTAAAGACTTAAATGAAAGACCTGAAACCATAGAACTTCTAGAAGAAAACAGGAAAAATCTCCTTCACATTGATTTTGTTACCTGTGTTTTTGTGCCATATCAAAAATCATTGATTTTGTCAATGATTTTTGATATGGCACAAAAACACAGGTAACAAAAGAAAAAAATAAAGGGGGACTATGTCAGACTAAAAAGCTTCTGCACAACAAAAGAAATAACAAAACAAATAAGCAATCCCCAAAAGGGAGAAAATATTTGAAAACCATGTATCTGCCAAAGAGTCAATATCTAAAATATATAAGGAACTCATATAACCCAAGAGCAGAAAAACAACCTGATAAAAATTGCACTAGAGACCTAAATAGACCTTTCTCAAAGAAGGTATACAAATAGCCAACAGGCGAGTATATATGCTCAACATCAATAACTGAAATGTAAATCGAAACCACAATGCATTATCACCTAAAACATAAGGTGGGCATTAAAAAAGAAGGAAAAGAAAGTCACAAGTGTTGAAGAGAATGTGGAACAAAGGGAACTCTTACATATTGGTGATGGGATTGTCATTCGGTATTGCCATTATGAGAAATAATATAGAGGTTTCTCCAAAAATTAAAACTATGACTACCATATTATCAGCAAGCTCATTCCTGTGTATATTTCCAAAGAAAATGAAACCAGGATTGTAAAGAGGTATCTTCATTCCCATGTTCATAGCAACATTGTTCACAATAGCAAAGATACAAAAACAATCTTAGTTTCCATCAATGGATGATGGATAAAGAAAATGTGGTATATACAAATAAGGGAGTATTATTCCACTTCGGCTTTTAAAAAGAAGAAAATCCTACCATTTACAACAACATGCATAGATCTGGAGGACATTATACTAAGAGAAATAAGCCAGACACAGAGAGGTAGATGCTGTATGATCTTGATTTTATGTGGAGTCTAAAATGGTCAGACTCATAGAAGCAGAGAATAGAATGGTGATTTCCAGAGTTTGGGGGAAGGGAGAAGTGGGAGATGATGGCCAAGGAATACAAAGTGACATGACTTTCGAATCACCTAATTTTTTCTCCGAAGTTTTTGTCATACTTTTCCATTTAATAAATGATAAAAATCCTCAGTCTTACTTCTCAACTGGCTATAATTGTTTTTCATGCTCAACAACTACCATGTGACTTGCTCAATGCATATGGATTACCACTTACACCTAGATCTTACTATCTAGTATCCCTCCAATTCAGTATATACTCCAGGTTATTATCCTTTAGCCCTGAGCATTTATTTTAACTATGTGATCACTTAGAACTTCCCAATTTCTAAACTTGTTTTCTCATTTTAGAATCTACAAGTACTTCTTACAACAAAGTAACAGAATCCAAATAATAAAAACATATTGTTATTATAGTTAATGTCTAAGGAGTTTATGAGATCTGAATTTTGTCTGTAGGTAGAAATAGACTTATTGTGGGGCACCTGGGTGGCTCAGTGTGTTAAGTGCCTCACTTCAGCTCAGGTCATGATCCCAGGGTCCCGAGATCGAGTCCCACATCGGGATCCCTGCTCAGCGGGGAGCTGCTTTCCCTCTTCCTCTGTTGCCACTCCTGCTTGCTCTCTCTCTCTCTCTTTCTATCTCTTTCAAATAAATAAAATCTTTTTTTAAAAGAAGGACTTATTGCATAGCATAGAAAATCTCTGAGTAGTTCTGTTATTCAGTTTTTATGGTGGAAACTGCTCTTGTACTATTTCAGGCATAAAACATCTGCATAAAGCCATGGTTATCAGTAATGAATATTGTTCTAAATAGCAAAGGACATGCCATATTTTGTTTATGTTTAAACTTTACCCGGAAGAAACAATAACTTGGAGATACTGGCATAAAGTATGTAGTATTTGCCTCCTAGGAAAATTATTCCTCCTAGATGGTACTGTTTTCTCATCCAAAATGCCATCCAAAATATCCATGACTAACGGCCATATACTCCTTGTACACGATTTCTGCAACTGTGTAGAACAGGTGGGGTTTTCGGGAACAGAACATTTGCGTTCTTTATATGAGGGACACTCTCCTTTCATTTCTGAGTCTCTGGTTTTCTCTTCTCTCTCATTATAAGCTGGTTGTAATTTTGGGGGCATTGAGCCATTCTGGTGTGGTGTGTAATTTGTTTTGTTGAGTGGTTTCTTATCACGCGTAGATGAAATGCCTTTTTTATCACTCATTTAAATTATTGTTTTCCTCTGGTGATGGATTTTTGCAGCTTCTGTATTTACTCTATTACTTGTGACTGAGGCATGTTTTCATACTGAGAACTTAGCAGAGGTTCGCATTTAGTATTACTTCATCATCATTCACCGCTAGGCTCTCAGCCATATCTCTATGGAAAGAAAGAGACAAGGAGTCTATAGGTTAAATAGTTTCAGTAAAATAACTCCTGCCTTCCTCCTAGCCTCAGCCTGCATCGCAAATAACGTTACACTTTTACAACCTATATTAACATAGTCTATTTCCTGTGTCCCATATTTCACATGGTTATGTTTTTGCCTTGAGCAGAAAGGGGACAGTGATAAAATGACATGAGTAGTTTTCTTCCCATCCTTTCTTCCCAAACTCAGATATGGATGTAAAATTTGTATGGAATGTCAAACCTATCCCTGAAGATTTAAGTCAGTGAATAAACTATAGTCAAATTTCTCTAAAGCTGTTGAGGCTCTTACATCACCACAACAAAACAAAATACCATGACAATGTACAGATGTGTTCTTAGTAGCTTATTTCTTCTAAATTTTCTGCTTACTTAATTCCAATGGATCCAGACTTCCTCATTCATTCATAAAGTTAAAAAATTGGAAAGTGGTTTTAGTTGTTTTAAATCCTATTCCCACTCTTCAGTAGAACCACTTGGAAATTGTCACAGAAGATAAAAATCTATCCTGCTTGTTAAGACTCTGAGAGGAGCAAAGTCCACTTACCTCCTTGTTAATGATGCTACATCACTCAGTGCTTACTGACACTGTTTTCTAAAGCCTAGCTAGAATCCTGAAAATAATTTGAAGCAAATATAACAGTTAGAAGCAAATATAACAGTTCTCTTAGCAAGTTCTAGTTCTAGTCCCTGTAAAGCGTGCATATTTAAGTCAGACACTGATCTTGCGTTTTAAAGTGTTTTAGCCTTTTAGGGGTAGCTGGCTAGCTCAGTCAGTAGAGCATATGTCTCTTGATCTCAGGATTGTGAGTTTGAACCCCACACTGGATGTAGAGATTACTTAAATAAATAGAAAATTAAAAAATAATAAAAATATTTAGCTTTCTAAAAGAGATAATAAGCTAGGTGATTAAACAACTATGGAAAATATAACAAAAATATTCACATAGGGTATCATATTCAGAGAAATGTTCAGTTTCTTTCAGTTGGAGGGACACGGACTTCTTCTTGGGAAGAGCTGAGCTCAGAATGTATTAATGCTTGAAGAAGAGTTGTATGAAATCCAGGCATTGGGACATACTATTTAAAATTTTAGATGCCAGTTGAAATATTTTGAAGTTCATTCTTGCAGGAGCACAGAAAAGGTTTGTTTGAACCCAAGTACTGTCTTATGGATTTGGGCTAGCTATAGAAACATTTCTAAGCTTCAGTTTCTCATTTACAAGATCATGATAACAACATACAGGTTTCAACATATCTGTGAGGATAAAGTGAGTTGCAATGTACAAAGTGTTTACCATAGTTCTCAGCACTTAGAAAGTTCTCGGTAAGAAAAAGAAAGCTGATATTGGTAATGATGACAATTATAATACTATTTTATTGTGACAATAGCAAGCCATCAGGAAATCTTGAGCAGTGGAGTGTGATTATAGTCATATTTCAAGAAAATTAATTTAAGACTGGTATGTAAATGTAACTAAACAATGGAGATCTAGGAAGAAAAGAGGACAGTTTCATGAAAAATATTCAAGATAGTTTTTGGAAGGTTCAGTGAAGGGTAGGGACAATAATGAATAGTAACTGTGGGCAAGGGTAATGGAGACAATATTAAGTCAAGGAGAAAACTTTTCCATTTTAGATTGAGTGAGGTTTTATATATTTAATTAGCCTTTAATTCGTTTTTTAAGAAATCTGGTTCCTTTTGTGTACTGCTTATATTTTACAAAATATTTGGCACCCCTGTAACTCTTGCCATGTCTCTCTTGTGTTCTGCATTAAAGTAATTAAAACCTTCATCTCAATCAGTTTCCACAAGGCTTTCAAAGGTTAGGAGGTGGCAAGTAATAATCCTAACAACTGAATAATTGAATTTCACAAAATTTAATTTAGGACACATGTTAAACTATAGTGTAAGTATATCATTATAAATTATAATTTTACTTTCCTTCCATTTCTTTAAGAAATAGTCATTTCTAGCACCTGAATGGCAAGGGGAATTTATTTGGAAAATTTCTCCAAAAGAGATTAGTATAGACTTTATTGAATTTTGGTAAATTCATTTTATAGCAGTTGAGAATTTGTATTCAGGGATCAAAAGGACCTGTGTTCAATTCAGAGACTGTTATTTACTGACTATGTGACCTTGGGCAAATTACCTTTTCATCTAAGTCAGCTTATTTATCCGTAAGTTAGAGGTACCAGAAGTACTCAACTCATAAGGCTATTGTGAAGATTAAAGAAAATAAAATATATATTTATCGCATTGCCTGGTATATAAAATAATATTATTGTAAGTGCTATTATTACCATTAACATTAAGCTTCAAATGATGGTATATAATCTCCATTCATTGTGCCTGAATTGTTGTTCATGGTCCTATTTTGCTCCATTTCAATTGTTAACCACCAAACTATGAAGGAATGAAAAACTAGTTTGGTGTTATCAAATTTGTTTCTAAAAGGCTCAACTTTGAGGGCATATGTTACCAGTGGTCAAGTTCCAAGATCTGTTGAAGAATTGCTTAGATATACAGAGTTCATTAATCAGATTTCTTCCATAGCAGCTAAGAAGGGAGTTAGCCTCAAAATTTTGGATACTATGGTAAAGAAATTGTTAAGACATGAACTCAGCTAATTTTGCATTCAGCTCCTGTTCTGTATCTTGAGGGCAAATATGAAATCATTATTATTGCTCTGAAATATGTTGTTTTTCTTCCTCTTCTGACTGCTTAAGTCTTACTACTAGTTTGGTTTCTAGTTAATCTTCTCCCAGGAAATCTTGTTTCCAATGTTGTATGCAAATAATCAGAGATATATAAGGCAGGAGGGACCCTCAAACAGATCTGTATCTAAACAGTATCTGGCAGATGTCAGAAACTGCATAATTTCCTTTGGTGGTCTGCTGTTGTGCTTATCTTCCCTTATTTTCTGAAAGTTATGTCTATCCTTGATCTCCGGCTGCACTTTAAACTGATTTAATCTGTACTTTCCACTTTAGAGATCAAGAACATCTGGTTACCATCTCCTCCTTGCTAACCCTTTACACATTTGAAAACTATTAATAAATTACCACCAAATTTTCTCCCTTGCAAGCTAAATTATTTCAGTCTCTTCTATCTTATCATTACTCAAAAGACCAATTTGCCAACTCTAAAATCATTTTTATGGCTTGTGCATCGCCTCATTATTTCTCTAAACTCATTTAAAATTAGAAACTTTAAAAAAGACATAGTTTTATAAAAATAATAGTCATCATTGATGATCAGGTAAAGAAATTATGCTTTTCAGAGTTTATGCTCTGGAAAAATTTTAAAGTGTGATCCAACGGGCTATATCAGTTCCAGGATAATTCTTTCCAACATGGGCTTAAAAAAAATACTCTCTACTTCTTGTTCATCTTCTGTCTCTAAAGTCTGTAAACTTCAATCCATACACAGTCTACAGAATGAAATACACACGTAGGGGAAAGTCTGTTTTAGCAGGAAATCTAAGATGCTGATATCAATGTATAAGTTTTGTAATATTCAATTCCAGAGTATGTAGTAGAAAAACCAGATGTGCACATTAAAGTGGAAGTTTGGGTAAAAGAAAAAAATATGTATATACTTGTATCAAGAGCAGAGGTGTTTATTAGTAAACCTTTCTCTGTTCTCTGTTCCCCCAAAGTCTCACCTTTAAGATTGTTCATAGAAGTCTGTGCTTTATATTTATGGAGTTTATCATAGTTTGGAATGTTCCATTTCTTTGTTCCACCATATTCTAAACTTGGTGAGAGCAGGGGCCTCTTGAAATTGTATCTCTGGTATTTGGCATGTAATAGACAATCTAGAAATATTTGTGGTTTGCACAAATGAATGACGTGTTATTTGTTGATTGTGCCTGAAGAGATAAGCAGTTGCTACTTTCCTATTAAGTCTGAAATCCCACTTTATGTATTCTATTAAAATATATGATTAAAAGCAAACATTGTCTAGGAGGAGATAATATATCATTCCATTATTGAAAGTAAACATGTTAACTCAGATTTATTCACCCACTTAATTTTTATGAGTGGAAGGAGGATACAGGATTTGGAGAAGAAATGACTTTGGGATATCAAGGGTCCTTTGCTACTTTAGCTGGATTCTATAACAGGAGCCCTAGATAACAAAATATGTCTTCTGTGAAATGTTTTTTCTCTTTGAAGTAAATGGATCTGGAGAGTTTTTGTGATTGGGGGTACACAATAGGGCTGGTGCATACAAGTACAACTTGAGTAAAACAAGTATAATGAGAATGCATGGTTTTTATCAAAGGGCCAACATTAGGACTTTTAAAATAACCCTTCTATAATAATTTATTCTTTATTGCAATTTTTCTATGACAAATATGAAAATAGAACATTCTCAATCTGTAATAGTACAGGATAATTCTCCTCACTTTCTAATCATTGACAGGGAGCCTATGCATCTTATCTCAATTATTTCTTGTTTCTGCAGGCTAGAAATGTAATTTCCAGCAATATTTTTATAATACAGTATCAGAAGTATACTATAACTATTTTAATATCAGAAATAGTAATAAAAATAATCTAAAATCTACTAGACTCTAGATTCCTAATCTTTATGCAACTCCAAGGAATTTCCTATATCTTTAAAATATAAATTCTTATTAAAATTGATAGTTTTATATAAAAATATATGTAATATAATAAAATATGTCATGAGAATGACATTCACTTCACAGGAAGTGAAAATGGTATACTCCTGAACTAAGAATTAGAAGTCTGTGCTTTTTTATTTATGGAATTTATCACAGTTTGGAATGGTGTAACTGATGCTTTGTAACATGGACCTCATCTCTGGCCTTTACTGTGTCTTAGTTGTCAGATCAGGACACTGGTCTTACAAGTACTTTTTAAAAAATTTTCACAGGCTTGGGGCACTTGCCTGGCTTGGTAGGTTAAGTGTCTGCCTTTGACTCGGGTCATGACCCCAGGTCCTAGGATCGAGTCCTAATCTTGCCCTCTGCTCAGCAGTGAGCCTGCTTCTCCCTCTGCCTGCTGCTCTGCCTGCTTGTGCTCTCTCGTGGTTAAATAAATAAATAAAATCTTTAAATTGTTTTTCACAGGCTGAAAAATGCATATTTAGTATTCCCTGTCCTTCAACACCAACGTAAAATGGTATCCTGTTTAGAAATGGAGATATCTCCTCTATTTCCCATTTCTACTCTCAGTGTCCACACAGGCTCTCATTACATTTTCTTTGTGACTGCAGCATTGTTCCAGGTCATTCCACTTCTTCCTTCCGTGGTTGCCTCTCTTTTTTCCATATCACTGCTGCCAAACTCAGTTTAATGAAGCACTGGTTCTCTGCCAAATTTCCTTGTTTAGGAACCTACCATAGTTTATTATTACCTATCACATTTGCATCTTTTATTTCTTTGAAACTTTTGGACCTATCTGAAGCAGATACCACGTGCTGCTTTCCAAATACGCATTTCCCCCTTATTCCTTCTTCTCTGATACCTAAGTATTCCACTGTGGCCAGTTGAAGATAAAATAAAACAGAATATGGGGCACCTGGGTGACTCCGAGGGTTAAACCTCTGCCTTCGGCTCAGGTCATGATCTTCGGCTCAGGTCCTGGGATGGAGCCCTGCATCAGGCTCTCTGCTCAGCAGGGAGCCTGCATCCTCCTCTCTCTCTGCCTGCCTCTCTGCCTATTTGTGATCTCTTTCACTCTGTCAAATAAATAAATGAAATCTTTAAAAGTTTAAATAAAACAGAATATGATTTCCAAGGTCCCTTGTACATGGAGGTAATCATGTGACATAATTTCAGATAAGAAGAGTTGAGTTCACCAGAGCTCTACCAGAACTTTTTGGAGTAGTAGGTTTATTTTTGCCCTTTTTGTGCATGGAGCACAGATACCCTGCGCACAGTGCAGGAACTATGTTGTTACCAGCATGCTGAAGACGGTAAGACTGGCAGAACACAAAAAGAAAAGAATCTGGGATCTAATATTGTCCTAGAGCTGCCATGCTATCCCTAAGCTATCCATCTCCAGATTCCTTCTTGTGTGGGGTAAATAATCTATTATTTCGGCTAAGCCAGTACAGTCAAGTCTCTGTACATGCAACTGGACATTATATTAAACTGATACATGCTCCACTAATTCAGCCTTATTTTTTCACGGCTTCCCTAACCCATATTTCAGTTAGGCCATTGGAATTTGCTCCTCTCCATTTCTGTGTTTTGGGTCATGTATTCTTACCCCTTACTACCCACTCTGAAGAAAGGTTCTTTTTATTGACATTAGCCTTTCCAAGACTCAGCCATTCTGCCAATCCACTCAAGTCTCACCCTCTCCATGAAGCCTCCTCTCACAAACCAACCAGAATCTGAATCTCTACAGCACAGATGCTCTCCACCACACTACACTGCACTGTTGTTTGTTCTGTAATTTTGCTCACTTGTGTTAACACTTTAGAGTACATATTCTTTAGGGACTGGACTATTTGTAAGTTTATTAGAATATATGTTCCTGAAAGGCAGAACCAGGTTTTACCTCCAAATCTGTTCCTCACTGCCCTCTTCCTCCAGCACCATGATGCAACAAGAGTGTTCAAAAATACCCTTACCATAAGAGACTCTTAATCTCATGAAACAAACTGAGGGTTGCTGGGGATGAGGGGTAGGGATATGCTGGGTTATGGACATTGGGGAGAGTATGTGCTATGGTGAGTGCTGTGAAGTGTGTAACCCTGATGATTCACAGACCTGTACTCCTGGGGCAAATAATACATTATATGTTAATAAAATAATTTAAAAAATTTTAAAAATACCTTTAGTGTATATATGCATGCATACATGCAGAGACCTATGAGCTTTTAAATGACTCAGTGATTACTGATTAATTATATTCTAAATTTATCTTTTTAAACAGGAAATTTATCCTTTAGCAGTCCTTTTTTGGAGGTGTTCACACTCTGAAATGTTTAGCAGGTAATTTAAAACAAAACCTGTGTGATCAGTTTTCTCCTATCCAAGTTACTGATGGTCGTTGTACAGGAATTTTGTGAGGGAACATTTATGAAGTTGAAAAAACTTAACCTTTGTGTCTACTTGTTGCCAGAAGTCAGAAAAAGCCTAATGCAGAAGTAATAAATTCCATGTCTGTTTACATTTCTATCCTCAATCAATTACATTTGAATAAGGAGATACTTAGAAAACAAACCTTCAGAGAGTCAAAGAGTTGCAACTTAAAGATTTTCTGACAATCTTAAATCTTTCTAATAAAGAATCTTGTATATTATTTTAAAACTCTAATCACTATCTCTCCTAGGTCTGCATGAACAGATTGTGTTAGTATTAAAATCACAGCAGTCATTCTAACATAAAAATCACCAAGGGAAAAATAAAGATATGAATGCAATAGGATTTTTTCACACTCTATAAAGTTTTCCTCTTGTTAAGCTTTAAAGATTTTCTAGTATTTGCCCATATTAGCACTGTTTCTAAAATACCTGACAGTTGTTTGACTGGCTACAATAAATGAAGTAAGACTGAAAATAAGGAATGTGCCTACACCAGCCATTTGAAATGAAGTACTTTGGAGAAAGTGGAATTGCTTTCATTCTAAGGAAGTGTTTACAGTCTATATAGCCATTTACTGTTTTATGTGCTTTGTATTATGCAAGTTTGGAAAGTTCCTTTCTTTCCGTTCAGTCCTCTTAATTTTTTAAAGCACACTCCTGCTCCAGTTGGAAGAAAGCAGTCTGCAGTTCATGGCAGTGCTAACGTAAGCTCGTACCACACTACATGGGCCTTATCTGGTTTTCTGGCTAATTGCCTATGAGTGCCAAATCAGGTATCCCTTCTCTGCACCCACTATCTTCTCTACCTCACCTTTCATGTTTGTGCTGGATTAGATCTGAACTATGAAACTTATATTGTTAACATTGTTAGCTTGACATTTAAACTCATATCTTTATGAAAAAGAAAAATGTCTTTCGGGTTCTATAGATGAGTAGTACAACAGGAAAGTATGAGAACTTTTCCCTGCCATAATATACCAAGGGGAAGCAGAGGCTATGATGAGGAAGTATTGATCCCCCTCTCCTAGAGTTGGCTATCAATGGCATTTCCATGGCTCCATGGTTTCATGGTCTCTATCGAGACTGGGAGGCATATCTGTCTAGAGGAGCCTCATCAAGTTGTATAGCAGGTCTGATTGGTTGAAAAACCTTTGGAAAACTGAAATGAATCATTCATCTATATTACTTCAGATTTTAAGTGTTACCCCTTTATAAAGCAATTTATTCGTCCATATATTTTTAAAAAGGGAAAGCTTGTATTGCTAGTGTAAGAGTATGGATTTAAGAAATAAATTAATCTTCAGGTTAAGTTTCCTAAATTTAAAATACTCAAAATCCATATGATTCTACTCCTTATGTTGACCATTGGTGATGAGTAACTAAGAGGTCGTTAAGAATCTCACAGCAAGGGCGCCTAGGTGGCTCAGTGGATTAAAGCCTTTGCCTTCAGCTCAGGTCATGATCCCAGAGTCCTCATTGGGGAGCCTGCTTCCTCCTCTCTCTGCCGGCCTCTCCACTACTTGTAATCTCTGTCTTTCAAATAAATAAATAAAATCTTAAAAAAAAAAAAAGAATCTCATAGCAAGGGATACTCACAGGTCCTTACAGAATTAAAAAATTGGGGCCATTAAGGAGTTACCATAGAACTCAGAGTCAGATGCAGGACTCCAGTCCTTGAAGTGACCTTCTTCAGAGAACAAATACTCCGTCCCAGAAAGATACTTAGTTATTTGGTGGGTTACCAAGTTAGATACCCAAACACAAGAAGCTAAGATACCAGAAGAGGATCTTTTTTTCTGTTGTGTGCCCGGAGCATAAAGTATAAGTCAGAATGGGAGCAACAAGACTTTAGTTTTGAAATAGAGCTAAATAAATTCATCCATATGGAAATATGACTGATTTGTGAGTCCATACTTGGGATCAAGGTAATGAGAGATTCAGTAGTTAAAACTAGGTGTGCATATATGTGTGCATATGTCCATGCATGGAAATATTGCACTTGTGTAGGCTTTGGAGTGCTTCTAGTCCCCATCAAATATGCAACTGAGCTTATAGAGGTCTATTTTACAAAGCTACATACATTTTTCCTGTGACCTCTACTTGATAGCATTATATTTGGAAATAATTTTTTGAAGACACAAACTATTTGTGTGAAACTCATAAGTTTTCTGTGGATTTTTAAGTGCATAGAGATCATTGTTACTATCTCTAAGAGGTGGTTCTTAAGGTCAAATTCTGTCAACAGGACAGCAACAGAGATAGAGTACATGGTAAGTACAGCTGCAATCTTAAAGCTGCTCAGGTCTTTAATGCTTTCTTTTTGTACTCTTTGCTAATGACCAATGTTTAGGGAAAGCATTGCTTTCTTTTATCAGTTTCTATTTGTGTGGGAAACTTTGCTCTCTTATCTTTCATAATTTACTAGCTTCAATGAGTTTAGCTGGCTTGCTGATGACTGTACTATTTTCTTACTTCTATAATTTATCTGTGATAACAGGAATGATCATGAAGATCTGAAGATGCTTTCTAATTTAAAAACAAAAGCAAATTCTGTTAATTTAGGGCTTTGCCACTCATCCAGCTCTCTTCTACTTTACTTCTGTATTCATGAAGACTATGTAGTGCCATTCTTATTGGTCTAAATTTTTAAAATGTTATTTGTTTTACTTATGAGACTCATCATTAAACTGCAAACATGTCAAGGGTAAAAATTTAATGTATTTTGATATGAGAGGGGTGAATAAGATTTTGTACACATACCTTGGTGTTTTAACCTAGACTGAACGACCTCAAAAAGAAGTAAATGGTATGACCAATACAAGATTCTGAGGTATCAAAGGTAATATAAACTAGTGCTATGTTTGTTGTTCTCTGCTGTTTGATAATCAATCACATTGTCTATTGCTGAAATACTGGTCAAAACCATCTCCTCAGAACAAATCTAATTGCCTTATTTTCTGTATCCATGCATAGAACACAGACCTGTGGACTATAGTTCACATATCTGCCTGTTAAATTCAGACAGTATAAATTGTCTCTCTAAAACCTAGCTAAAAGCAAAAATGAAATGTCACCTTTGTTTGTCTAACAAATTAGCAAAATTAAAAAGAAAAGTTTAATGACTTTTTTAAGTGAAGGAAAAGTAGAAATAGATAGCTCCAATATCATTTCGATAAAAGTAGATGTTGCAACAATATTCCAAAAAGCAATTTTTATCTATAAAAATTTCTCAGATTTTATGACCCAACAATCTAAAGAAGATATTCTACAAAAACAATCACATGACAAATAAAAATATAGAAAGATAAATGCATCACAGCATTTGTTTGCAGTCTTGCTTTTAATAAAAATTGGAATGTGCCTAAATTTACTTCAGTAGGAAAATGGTCGAATGAAGTATGGTACACATATGCAGTGTATTATCTCGGTTAAAATTAATGAATCTTTGTAGACACAGTAACCTGGAAAGATGTATATGAAAAGTTTTTAGCTTTAAAAAGTATCGAGGTGGGGCACCTGGGTGGCTCAGTGGGTTAAAGCCTCTGCCTTCAGCTTGGGTGGTGATCCCAGGGTCCTAGGATCGAGCCCCGCATCGGGCTCTCTGCTCTGCAGAGAGCCTGCTTCCTCCTCTCTCTCTGCCTACCTCTCTGCCTACTTGTGATCTCTATCTGTCAAATAAATAAATAAAATCTTTTTTTTTTTTTTTTTTTGCATTTAAATTTTTTATTTTTTATAAACATATATTTTTATCCCCAGGGGTACAGGTCTGTGAACCACCAGGTTTACACACTTCACAGCACTCACCAGATCACATACCCTCCCCAATGTCCATAATCCCACCCCCTTCTCCCAAACCCCCTCCCCCCGGCAACCCTCAGTTTGTTTTGTGAGATTAAGAGTCACTTATGGTTTGTCTCCCTCCCAATCCCATCTTGTTTCATTTATTCTTCTTCTACCCACTTAAGCCTCCATGTTGCATCACCACTTCCTCATATCAGGGAGATCATATGATAGTTGTCTTTCTCTGCTTGACTTATTTCGCTAAGCATGATACGCTCTAGTTCCATCCACGTCGTTGCAAATGGCAAGATTTCATTTCTTTTGATGGCTGCATAGTATTCCATTGTGTATATATACCACATCTTCTTGATCCATTCATCTGTTGATGGACATCTAGGTTCTTTCCATAGTTTGGCTATTGTGGACATTGCTGCTATAAACATTCGGGTGCATGTGTCCCTTTGGATCACTACACCCAGCAATTGCACTATTGGGTATTTACCCTAAAAATAAATAAAATCTTAAAAAAAAAAAGTATCGAGCACAATTTGATTCCATTGGTTAAAAACTTTGGCAAAGTACATATGTATGTGTGTGTGTATATATATATAGTCATATATATGTGCAGGTATATATACACACACACACATACATATATATACATGCACATATATATGAATATATCTTACTTCATTTACAAATAGATGAGAAATACAAATTTTGGAGGCCTGGAGAGAAATATTGAATAACATATCAAAAGCTTAGAAATATTTCCTTTGGTGGAGAAACACCAGAGCAAATTTCATTTCTTTCACTTAAGTGGATAATTTTTATTTTGGATGAATTGTAGTGTGTTTGCATGAAGGGAGGTATACTTTTAAGTAATAATAACAATAATAAATGCTACCAATATCGTACTCGTAAAAATGTAGATAAAAATACCTCTCTTTGAGTATTCATACAAGTAAAAACAATTATATATGTAAAATGCATGGCATATATTTGGGCTTCAAATTCACAAACTGCATTATTATAAACTGTTGTTCTCAGTTATTGTTATGATGAAGACAATCTTATAATCAGCTTGCTGTTTAAACAATTCACAATCATTATCAAATACCCACAGTATAAAATTCTTTTGTAATCTTAAAATGATTATGAGAATCTTCCCTCATTTTCCTTAGGACCACAGAATTTTATAAGATCTGTGATTCTGGGAGTGCGCTGAACCTATACTGGAGAATAATCATGTATCTCTGCTGACCTTTTGACCTCCTGATTCCCACTGGCAACCTTAATATACACTTCTAAGAATGTCTGTTAACTATTACAAATCCAATTTGTAAGAATTGCTTAGGGAAATTCCAAGGCTCTGTTTTTCTTGAACTTCATCTCTCATACAACCCAAATGCTCACCAAATACTAATACATTCCATCAATTATTCATACAATCATACATTTTGCCATTCATACCTTTATCCCTTTACCAAAGTATCCAGTTGCACTTCCATTCCCATTTATTGCTTTCATTGAATTTATCAGAAGTTGTGATTTTTTGGTCTTTTAAAAAAATGTGTTTACAATTTTCCATCTTTACTAGAATGTAAGTTTTAAGACAGCTAAGATAATGTCTATCTCATTCACCATTGTTCTCTACATTTAGCATAGTTCCTAATGCGTGTACAGGTGTATATTTCAGTGTGTATGGCTACTTGGATAAATATTGGGGCAAACATTTTAAAATTTAATTCACTTTCTAATTTATTCATTAAACACATATTTATTGAGAGTTCTGTTTTGCCTGGCCTTATGTTTGATGCTGAAGATTCAAAAACTTTTTCTTTTTCTTTTTTTTTAATTTTAATTTTAATTTTTTTATAAACATATAATATATTTTTATCCCCAGGGGTTCAGGTCTGTGAATCGCCAGGTTTACACACTTCACAGCACTCACCTTAGCACATACCCTCCCCAATGTCCATAACCCCACCCCCCTCTCCCAAGCCCCCTCCCCCCCAGCAACCCTCAGTTTGTTTTGTGAGATTA
>NC_081569.1:76428147-76438235 GCF_022355385.1 Mustela nigripes
GTCTTATGGTTTGTCTCCCTCCCAATCCCATCTTGTTTCATTTATTCTTCTCCTACCCCCTTAACCCCCATGTTGCACTTATGGTTTGGCTCCCTCCCAATCCCATCTTGTTTCATTTATTCTTCTCCTACCCCCTTAAGGGTTGCATCTCCCATGTTGCATCTCCACTTCCCCATATCAGGGAGATCATATGATAGTTGTCTTTCTCCGACTGACTTATTTCCCTAAGCATGATACCCTCTAGTGAAGATTCAAAATTTATTTTACATCCAACTCCAGTAGCCATCCAAATTTGAGTGAAAAGTGGAGTTACTGCTTTTTATGCCAAAATCAAAACTAAGTATTTCACTCTCTGATCAAACTCATTACTTCTCCCCAAAAGTATTTGAGGCATTCTATAAAGAATAGAATAAAAAGATTATTCTCAGACTGAGATTTAGTACAGAATACTCAAAACCTATGTCATAATTTTCTTTTGTTTTTATGTTCTATCACTCATGAATATTATTTAGGAAACAATGGTACACTAAGTTAAACTTCCTGCTCAAAGTGAAGCAAAAACATCTATAAAAGACCTGTAAATAATAGCACAATTTTCAAAGAAAGCATAACAATTTTTATATAAATCTCAAATCAGTTAATTACCTATCTCAAATGCTTGTTTTATGTTAAGGCTTCAAAAATTAGAGATAACTGTTGGAAGGTGACAAACTATGAGGACTTTTCTTGTTTCTAAACCTTTTTTTCTGTAAAATAATAGGCTTGTAGAAATCTCTCCTTCTATAATTAGAGAAAACTGACTTCTGTCTAGATTAGAGTCACTAAAGCAGATTAGAAAGAAACCCTCCAAGTCTCACAGATACTTTATGTGGAGCACATATCTTACAGAGCCTGGAATTTTTTTTTTTTCCTTCCAAAGATCCTGAATTGAAAAGGAAATAGATACCTACTGACTAATGCAGGAAGAATACCTTAGGCATACATTTCATGTGATAATTGCTTTTCTTTTGCATTTAGGAACTACAGGCAAAAGTGAGAGAAATGTAGCTGGTTTTATTACCCAGAGGGAAAGCAATCACTATGCTTGTCAGGTCTATGAACATATCTCCCATCCTGGGAAATCTTTAAAAAATAAAATCATGTTGGTGGCTATCTTGCAGTGCATTCAATTAAAGTTAAGTTGTTAGATTTTTCCCTAAGAAATGTCAGCTACTACCATTACCAAGTATCTAACCAGGTCACATGGAAAATAAACGTGTTCATGCTATACTATCCACATTTGTCAGGGACTGAGCTAAAAAAGACTGATGAGTATCTCATGGATATTCATTCTAGTTTTACTTGGGGCAAATTATATTCATCCTGTAAACTCTTTGACCACAAACTGTTCTCTTTTGCTGCTTGATTTGCCTCTAAAACATAGCAACAATACAGAATTTTATAATTTAAAAGTGTAGATCAAATGCATCTGGTTTATGCATAGTCCAGATGAAAATTTGAAGAAATCTGCTTCATCAAACATTAATAGAAAAAAGATACAATTAGAGACTGGCTGTTCTGTTGATACTATAACTAAACCTCTGATTTTAGTTACTGTGGAGGAGAGAGTGGCAGAAAGAGAGAATGAGTGAATAAGATGGTAATTGAGTTTCTCAGATTGTTCTATTTGGAAAATGTCACATTTCAGAGATTTTGCTGCCTTTCTGTCCAGGATAGAAGGTGAGATTCTAGAAAGCCTTTGTGGGTATAGAAAGGGCAAATTGCTTCATCAGTCATCCACTCTGTCTTCAACTACTCTAATAACTCTCATTCCAGTGCTCAGCTAAGGCACAGACTCAAGGCCAAAGTCTACTCCTGAGATATAGGAAGAGTAGCACGTATTTTTTAGATTGGAGAACTTGAGAAAAAAAAAATAAAATAAAATCTACTGTTCTAGCCCAATATATATTCTCAGAATGAGTGTGTCATGGTCTTAATCCAGATCCTCTGTTTGCCAACCCTTGCTTTTTGTGATTGAGTTATCTCTAATTTTAGCCATTTATACCCTATGATATTGTTTTCAGTTATTTCAAAGAGCAACAAAAATTGCCAAAGCCATTCAAGGAACATTTCTTATAGGCTATATAACTTTATCTGCCCTTCCTCTAAATTTTTATTAGAGGGTGATGACATCACCTGAAAATGACTTCAATTCTAATATTTTCTTCTATAGATATCCATTTGATTCTTGGAGAGATGCAACTATGAATATTCTTTGAAGGTTTGTATTACACTTTTACCTTACTAAAATTTCATCTCCATAGATGGAACTATTCTTTTTTTCTTCTTAAGATTTTATTTATTTATTTGAAGCAAGAGAGGAAACACAAGCAGGGGGAGTGGGAGAGGGAGAAACAGTCTTCCTGTTGAGCAAGGAGCCTGACGCAGGGCTCAATCCCAGGATACTGAGATCATGACCTGAACCAAAGGCAGAAGCTTAACCAGCTGAGCCACAAGGCACCCCTAGATGGGACTATTCTATCACTACTTTGTCCACTCATATTTTCTAAGGACTCCCAGCCCAAGGAATATTCACTATAATTAGTTTTACAACCATGCCAAGTATATTTGGTTTTTACAGTGTTCTATATTATCTTGATTATATTTTCATTTTTTACAATATTTTTCTTATCTCAGGTTTCATTTATATGAGAGACACAAAGGAGTTTGCACAAATCACATCCTTGTCATATCTAATTATATTACCTCACTGCACAGTGGAAGCAGTAGCAACCAAAACAGAGCAAGGATGGAAAGAAGGAAAACTTCATTATTTCATTCTTCTCTCTCAAATTAGTAAGTCTATTTATTACTTTTGATCTGTTACTTGAGTTTTTTTAAAGCTCCAGATTTGAATGCATTTTACATGGAGTACTTGTTTCATTATGACTGAAAAAGTAAGTTATCTCAATAAAGTGGTATAGCGTCCATGCCAGGAAAACATGAAAATATTGATTCTTCAGGAAGGAACTAACTAAGCAAAGGAGTCTCGTAATAAAGGCACATATATAAATTATTAACAAAGCATAGAACATGTTTAACTTAGGAGTTTCCATTGGAAATATTAAATGTAATCAATTCAGATATTTGTGGAAAGTGTCTAGACTCTAGATGAGAAGTAGAACTGTTGTTGGGTAAAGGCCAATTTCTTGGCATTAATGACTGAAATTAATAGTATGAAATAAACAGCTTAAATGTCCAATTGTGAACCAAATCTTGTGGAACTTTGGATTCAAAAGATTAACTACAGATTATGGGGATTTTGAGTCTTTGCTTATTACTCTTTGCTTATAAATTTCCCTGAATTCCTGAAAATATACCATCAGAGAATTATAGAAAGTTAAGGCTGAAATTATACTATCAGCTACCAAATCTAATGAATGTTCATTCTGGAGGCAAACACCAATACTTCACTTGTGTTTACTTTAATTCTGCAAATGTCAAATATGATTTCAAACACTCTTCAAATATATGTTTATTTGTCCATTAAATATATATAATTCTGCTTCAAAGTTACAATGCACATATCTCTCTAATAATATGTAGTATTTATTTATTTGTTTTATCCTAAAGGCAATCTCCAAATGTTTCCATTGTCCTTGTTAAGTGGGAACATGATGTCTTATGGGGAAAAAGATGGACAGTGTGCATAAGTAAGCTGCTTTTAAAGCAGGTAGTTGCTAATTTCCAGATCACACACTGAGCCTACATTATTTCTTAGGTAATATTTTATTAGAATATCATACGGAATGTGTTTTATAGTATAACTACAGAAATTAAGACAGAAATCTGTTTAAGTAACCATCTATGCATGCTGCCAGCTTGAAGTAGGCCATTTCAGGTAACTGACTATATGAGGCAGGAAAGAATATCTTAGTTTCACACAGGATTTATTTTGTGGGTTGAGTAGTGCAAAAGAAGAAAAGAAGTTGGTAAGCAAATGAACCAAAAATGCTTTAGACTGTACTTTTGCTACTCTTCCCAGTATTTTTTTCCAGACTATACCTTGAAAGAGCTTAAATCTGTATTTAATACGTGTATTGCATATACCAAGTAAAAAGTATATGCTCTATAATGTGAAGTGAATATAGGTGTAAAAAAAATATGTTTAGGAAGTCTCCATTTTATTATAATGCCATATCATGAAGCTTTCCTTGAAGATTAACTCTTATAGTGAATATAGTTACTCTTTATCAAGGGCCATGGGAAACTGAGATTTTAATTCAGTGATACCTACCCACCCCCAAATCCCTCCTCAGATACCCATAAAGGTGTTGGCAATCAACATGGGTTTTTTACCATCTATGTTAAAAGAATTTCTTTCTTTAGCAAGATTTCTGCTCCTTCCCAGCTCCTTCCCAGCTTCCCAGTTTCTAGTACTGTGAACTATTTAACTTATCTGTTCCATTTTTTTAATATCATGTTCTACATAGATTTCTAGTTTATTCCCTATGAAAATCATATTGATATATAAATATTCAACTGTATGAATTAAGATGGAAAGGACCACCAGCTTATTCGGTCCTTTTTTTCTGTGATAGAAACACATGGCTCTGTCCCTGAGCAAAGGCAATTGGGAAGATTTTTGGGGGGTACTAGTGTTTAGTCCTAGAGTTTAATATGAAAACAAAAAAGAAAAGTGGGTCACTGTGGGTGGCTGGAACAAGAGCATAGAAATTGACTTAGTTTATAATCAGTGGAAAAGCAGAATATCAGTTTAACTACCTTTTATGCCAGTAGGCCAGGGAACATCCTCCTTAATTAGAAGAACATGAACTCTACTATTTCCAACATATTTTTTAAAATTTAAGCTACTTTATTAAAAACATTATTTTCCTGGTTTTGTATGTTTCTGTATGTGGAGAACAAATGACACAGACCTACAGGCATAAACACAAGATTTCAGGGATTCTAGAATACTAGTATTTTTGTCTCTAATATTCCTACTGAAGATAACTACCTCATTTTCTTTTTAATAATGTCACATGGTAAATTAGTATAAAGAAATGCATAATAAAAGACTTATGCCAACATCACACATCTAAATCCTTTTTAGTCCATGTAAAAGCAGACTTTCCTCCCTTTACTTTTAACAAGGTTAATTCATAGAAATCTCTATAGGACATTTCTCTTGATTGAGAAAGACTTGTAGCCCTTTAAATATTAGAGCTGTGCCAGAGTGTCCATAAATAATTCCTACTCTCCCACAAACCAGAGTGCTAGTAAATGTGCAGACACTGCAGATTTTTACTGTTTTCTCTGCTTGCATTCATATTACAATAAATGAGAGTAGATTTCTAATATCCATTTCTATTACATGCATTAACTGAAGCTGTGGGGGTAAAATGAAAAAATTGCTATGATTTGAGACACTGTGAAGGCCCATATGCTTATGTGTGGGCAGAACATTCAGTATTTCTGCTGTGTGCGGTTTTTTGGCTTTTTGTTTGTTTGTTTTTGTTTTTTGAGTAGCTTAAAAGGTTCTAGGGTTTACAAAAGGTTGCAGAGCATTTAAGCACCATTTTGTTAGTTTAATTGTAGCCCTTTCTGTTAATATTTTTTGGAAAGATGAACCGGTTTCAATTAAAAAGCCTGAACTGAGAGAAAAATTAAGCCAAATTGAAATGTACATGAACAAGTTTAGATTGTGCACTTCTTGGCATTATTTTCCTTCCAATGGATAATTAGCATGAAAATGCACTGTAAAATTGAATTATAAATAAGTTGTCTTTCTATCCACAAGTGAAATTAAAATAAATCTGGCATTTAGGACAATATAATTTCTTTTATAAATGTTGATTGGCCTATGTCTCAATTGATTTCTTTACTATGGAGGAGTTTAAAGATGTGAGTTTCCACACCATAAACTTTTTGGTGAAATACATACCTGTATATCCCCACTATTTGGCAATGCACATTATAAATAGTTGCCAAAAAGGGATTAGAAAATCAATGACAGAGTTGGAATGTGGTCTCTGAAGACTTAAATTAATGGAATTCTGCTAGAGACATAAAAGTTGTTTCCCTGCTGTTCACATCTGTTGCATCCCGGAAAAAAGAAAATGTTATGTGAAGAGCTGATGCTTGCATAGCTGACTCTTCATTTGTGCTGATGATAGCTGAAGCTTCAATCTTGGCCACTGCACATTGTCATCAGCAAGGTAGGAATGCATCCCTGAATTAAATTAGAATTCAGTGTGAAATCTGATTTGTTTGACAGAAATTCACTTTCTAGTCTAATCTGTAGAAATGCAACTGTTTTAAAAGGACTACAATAATAGTTAAAAATACTACTAAAAATAATCTACCCGTGGGATGAGGAAAACGTACTTTTTGAAAAATTTCCTCATAGAGAGGAAGAGGAATCATGAATACCATACAAAAGTTAAGGCCACAACGAAGGTGAAGAAAAATCCTGGTCACAGCCACAAAAGCCTACTGGAGGGACATGTTTAAATGTTTTATAAACTTTGAGTTTATAACCAGTTCTAACTCATACTATTTTTTTTTCTTTCCCTATCTCTTTTCTTTCTTATTATTCTTCTTTTGCATTATAGAAAGATCTGTGCTAGTCTTTTACCTCCCTAAGAATAAACATAGTATTAGTGTCAGGGATTTCTTTAACAGGATAAGGAGCATAGAAGGAGGAGAAGTTTGGGTAAGTTGATGAATTAAGAACAATATTCCGCGGGACAGCCAAATTCTCACCTGGAGGTAATGGGAAATCCCTGACTTTGAGATCTCAAACAGGAGAGTGAATAAACTGTATGTGGCAGTTAACACTAAGGAGATCAGTGAGATCATTTAGCAAAAAAAAAAAAAAAAAAGTAAAGATGATAAAGGGTTTAGGTGAAGAAGAAGAATATCCAGCACAGATACTGAGAATAAATAATTATGGTGGCAGGAAAAGAATCAATGTCTTAGAAATTATGAAGTGAGGGGCGCCTGGGTGGCTCAGTGGGTTATGCCCCTGCCTTCGGCTCAGGTCATGATCTAAGGGTCCTGGGATCAAGTCCCGCATCGGGCTCTCTGCTCAGCAGGGAGCCTGCTTCCCTCACTCTCTCACTCTCTCTCTCTGCCTGTCTCTCCATCTATTTGTGATCTCTTTCTGTCAAATAAATAAATAAAATCTTTAAAAAAAAAAGAAATTATGAAGTGAGAATTTAAAATAAAGGTAATGGTTACTAGGGTTGCTTGCCAGAGTAGTTAAGTCAAAGTTAGGGTTGAGAGTGGCTACATGATTTGAATATTGCTGGCTTATTAGTTAATTATTGGAGAGCAAAGTGAGCCAGAAAGAGATTTTTAAGATAGAAGAAGTAAACAACATGAATTAAGCCTGAAAAATAGTGAGAGTAATATCTTAGCAAACTAGACAGAGAGAGATAAATGTGAGGTTGATAGACTGAACCACGATCTTTCTTAATGTATCATTCATGGAGCCTGTTTGGGAGGAAAATGTATGGAGAAGTGTTTTAAAGTCTCGAACCCCAGAAAGTACGTGCAACAATCTATTTATTTCAGTGATTTGAAATATAGGTACTATGTTTTCATTCCTGATTGAGATTTTAAATTAATGGGCTTGGAAGGAAACTTGTCTTGACACAAAACAAATTTAAAAGGTAAGAAGTACAATTCCACGACTGGATACAAAAATAATTCAAGATGGAATACAAGGAGAATGCTGTGCTAAAGAAGTTAATGATAATCCTCAGCAGCATGGTAGATGGAAAATTATAAAGATAGAAACAAGAGTCAAGGAGCAATATAGATTCCTCACAGATTATCAGAAGTTTTCAAATTTTAAAAAGAACTCGACTTTCAATTTCTTTGTTTTTTTTTTAATATTTATTTATCTATTTGACAGAGAGAGACACAGCGAGAGAAGGAGCACAAGCAGGGTGGGTGAATAAGAGAGGGAGAGGTGGGCTCCTCACAGAGCAGGGAACCAATCCAGGCTCCATCCCAGGATTCCTGGGATCATGACCTGAGCCAAAGATAGACACTTAACTAGACTTTCAATTTCTAATGGAACTATAATAATGAGTGTAGTCACGAGAAGGTTGAACAAAACCATGCTGTTAATCTCAGGAAGAAGAGATAACTAGCAGTGTGGGTTCCAAAACAAAGATGAAGGTAGACATTTTCCTGGGGTGGGGCAAAGTTTGGGACCATGTGCCTGGCAAAGTCCATTGATCCTCCTTTAGTTATTTATTGGTTTTTCCTTTTATCAGTTATACTTGCACATAATATATATATCAAATATTTCTACAGGTTTATTTTGAAAAACAGCCTCCCACTACAATTCTTTCTCAGCAGCAATTCTTTCTATTGCTTATAGCTGGTAATTTAGAAAATCAACTCAATGTCTCTTGATAACGGCCTTCTATTATTAGTTCTTGTTTGATTTTGTTTTTGTTTCAGAGCATTATGTTTTGACATCCAACTATGGAAAATAAGGACTTAGATTAGCTCTTGTTTTCTTTCCTGTTTTTTCTACTTTAAAATTTTTCTTCTAGAATTAATTTTTCTTTCTTATTTGGTTTTCATATGTGCATGTCTCTAATTCAACCCAGAATTTTGTCTGTTAGCTATTACCTATGTCATCTGTCAAGACATTTTGATACATCAGGTATTCTGTCACTTTACTCTTTATGAAAAAGTCTCATGTAGAATGATCTCACCTGTTACAATCTGGATGGGCTTCCCCCTGTACCTGAGTACAACTATCATCTGGGAATCTCTCCTCTGCATCATCCTCGAGATACTTTGATCACTCTTTTGTGTTTTGTCTTTCATTTATCTGTCCATTAGTCATCTATTCATATTTTTTGGTTGTTTGTATAATTTGTTAGGTACTGTTTTAGGTACTGGCTATATGCCAAAGGAGGGTAAGGAATAAAATTCATTACTCTCCATTGAATTTATATTACAGTGATAGTAAAAAGACAATTCCCTTCAATAATATTTTCTACCTCTACATGGATGCCTGATAAGAAGTATAAGAAAAAAATAAATACTTCTGGTGTTCTGTGGAGAAATAAGTATTTCATTGCACCCATAGCTTATCATGCACTACCTAAAAGCAATCTGAGAAAGTTAACAGAACTTTCCATACTTTTCCATCTTACTAGTCTTTCCTATAGTTTACTGCACTATTAGTGTTTAGGAGGCACTTAAGATGAAACCTCTTTCAGAAATGTTGGAACTCAACTTATTAAAATTTTGCAAAAAGCATTATGGGCCTCTCTAATTTTTATCTCAAAGGGAGTTATGTGAACTTTGAGGGCCATGGGGAATATATATATATTTTAAGTTTTTATTAAAATTCCAGTTAGTTAACATACAACATAATTTTAGTTTCAGGTGTACAATATAGTGATTCAACACTTCCATACAACAGGTAGGTTTCATCAGGCAAGTGCACTCCTTAATCCCCATCACCTAGTTCACCCCTCCTCCCACCAACCTCCCTCTGGTAACCATGAGTGTGTGCTCTGTAGTTAAGAATCTGATTCTTGGTATCTCTCTCTCTCTCTGCCATCCCCCCATATTTTTCCTTTGTTTTGTTTCTTAAATTCCACATATGATTGAATCATATGGTATTTGTCTTTCTCTGAATGACCTATTTCACTTAGCCAAATACTATCTAGCTCTAGCTATGTCATTACAAATGGCAAAATTTCATTCTTTTTAATGGCTGAGTAATTTCCATGTATAATGTGTGTGTATATATATATATGTAATATATATATTTACATACACATATAATGTCTTTACACACACACACACACACACACACACACACACACACAGCACTTCTTTATCTTTTCATCAGTTGATGGGCACTTGGGTTGTTTCCGTAATTTAGCTATTATAGATACTACTGCTCTAAACATCAGGGTGCATGCATCCCTTTGAATTAGTATTTTTGGATTCTTTTTTTTTTCAGCATAACAGTATTCATTATATTTGCACCACACCCAGTGCTCCATTCAATCTGTGCCCTCTCCAATACCCACCACCTGATTCCCCCAACCTCCCACCCCCCC
>NC_081569.1:76443235-76494283 GCF_022355385.1 Mustela nigripes
TGACATATTACCAATGTCTGTATTGATTTGGTCCCTAGCCTTCGGTACTACCTCTTGTTCTTTTTTTTTTGTGGTGAATTTTTCTGCCTGTCATTTTGTCCAGTGAAGAGTATATGAAGGAGCAAGTAAAATATTAAAAGGGTGGCAACAGCCCCAGGAAAATATGCTTTAACCAAATCAGAAGAGATCCCAAATAGTGAGGGGGGAGAAAGGGGATAAAAAGGTTCAAAAAGAAAGAAAGGAAAAAAAAAAAAGAAAATGAATAAAGAAAAATATAAAAAAGAAAATAGTATATATTAAATAAACTAGTTAAAAAAGAAAAGGGTAAAAGTTAAAAAAAATTTTAGCAGAAGAAGAGAAAAAAAAATGAAAAAGAAATAAATTAAATTAACTGCAAGACTAAAAAAATCACAGGGAGATAGCCATGAGTTCCATGCTTTGCTTTCTCCTCCTCCGGAATTCCGCTGCTCTCCTTGATATTGAAACTGCAGTCCTTGGTAGGTGAACTTGTTCTTGGCTGGATTTCTTGTTGATCTTCTAGAGGAGGGGCCTGGTGTAGTGATTCTCAAATGTCTTTGCCCCAGGTGGAATGGCACCGCCCTTACCAGGGGCTGAGTAATCTGCTCGGGTTTGCTTTCAGGAGCTTTTGTTCCCTGAGCACTTTCTGTAGATTTCCGGAGGACAGGAATACAAATGGCGGCCTCCTGGTCTCTGGCCCGGAGGAGCCGAGAGCCAAGGGCCCCACTCCTCAGTGCGCCTTCAGAGAACAGCGCCCAGTTACTCCCATCTGCCTGACCTCCGGCCGCGCTCCGAGCTCACCAAGCCTAACACCGAGGTAACACCGAGCTGTGAGCTTACTGTCGGCTCTTTCTCTGTAGCCAGTTTTCCTGTTCCAATACCCACAAGCTCTGTGACACTCAGACACCCCCGATCCTTCTGTGACACTGCAGGACCTGGGGCCACGCTGACCCTGCGTGGGCTTTGCCCCAGTTTAGCCTCTGGAGCGATGTCCCTCAGCAGAACAGACTTTTAAAAGTCCTGACTTTGTGCTGTGTTGCTCCGCTGCTTGCTGGGAGCTGGCCCCTCCCCCTGGGGTCTATCTTCCCGTGGCTTTGGATTCACTTCTCCGCCAGTCCTATCTTTCAGAAAGTGGTTGTTTTTCTGTTTCCAGAATTCTTCTCTTCTTCTCTTCGATCTGCCAATGGATTTGCAGGTGTTTGCAATCTTTAGATAAGCTATCTAGCTGATCTCCTGCTAGCTGAAGTAGTCTCAGACTGATATTCTCCGCCATCTTGACTCCTCCCCCTATTCTTCCTTTCTGATGGAGGCATAATACTCCATAGTGTATATGGACCACATATTCCTTATCCATTCATCTGTTGAAGGGCATCTCGGTTCTATCCACAGTTTGGCAACCATGGCCATTGCTGCTATAAACATTGGGGTACAGATGGCCCTTCTTTTCACTACATCTGTATCTTTGGGGTAAATAACCAGTAGTGCAATGGCAGGGTCATAGGGAAGCTCCCAGCTTGGGCCAGTGGAAAAATCTCAGTGTGTGATCCCTGCTTGGAACCTCTTTGGCGGTCTGGAGCTGCCCAGACAGCCGCCGCTGCCATGGTTTTGGGTACAAGCAGAAGATCCTGCATCCCCAGGGACTGCGACTCAGAACCTTTTCTGCCAGCGGCCAAGGGGAAATTTATATGGGCTCTGCAACACCCACAGAAGAACATACTGAGGCTTCTCTCTGAGAGGGAGGTCAGGGTGCAATTTGCTTTCCTCTAAACCTACAAAAATCATCAAAAGTGGTCAAGGAGAGAGGAGTATTTTTGGATTCTTTAGGTAAAGACCTACAAATGCAATTGTTGGATCTAGGATAGTTCTGTTTTTAACTTTTTCAGGAATCTTCATACTGTTTTCCAGAGCAGCTGCATCAGTTTGCATTCCTTCCAACAGTGCAAGAGGGTTCTCTGTATTCCACATCCTTGCCAGCATCTTTGTATTGTTGGTTTTAGCCATTCTGACAGGTGGGAGGTGATATCTCATTGTAATGTTGATTTGTATTTCCCTGATGATGAGTGATGTTGAGCATCCTTTCATGTGTCTATCGGCCATCCAGATGTCTTTTTTGGAAAAATGTATTCATGTCTTCTGCCCATTTTTTAATTGGATTATTCATTTTGGGGGGTGATGAGTTGTATCAGTTCTTTATATATTTTGGGTACTAGCCCTTTATCAGATATGTCATTTGCAAATATCTTCTCCCATCCTATAGGTTGCATTTTAGTGTTGTTTATTGTTGATGCACAAGCTATTTATTCTGATATAGTTCCAGTAGTTTATTTTTATTTTTGTTTCCCTTGCTTCAGGAAATGTATCTACTAAGAAGTTACTATGGCCAGTGTCAAAGAGGTTGCTGCCTATGTTTTCCTCTAGGATTTTTATGGTTTCAAATTTCACACTTATGTCTTTAATCCATTTTGAATTTACTTTTGTGTATGGTATAAGAAAATGGTCCTGTTTCATTCTTTGCATGTTGCTGTCCAGTTTTCCATATACCATTTGTTGAAGAGAGCAACTTTTTCCCATTAGATATTCTTTTCTGTTTTGTCAGATTAATTGACTGTGTAGTTATGGGTTGATTTCTGGTTTTTTTTTGTTTTTTTTTTTTTTTACTCTGTTCTGTTGATCTATGTGTCTCTTTTTGTGCCAGGACCATACTGCTTTGATCACTATAGCTTTGTAATATAACTTGAATAAAGTCCAGAATTGAGATTCCTCTAGCTTTGCTTTGGGTGTTTGGGGTCTTTATGGTTCCATACAAATTGTAGGATTGTTTGTTCTAGCTCTGTGAAAAATACTGATGGTATTTTGATAAGGATTGCATTAAATGTGAAGATTGCTTTGGGTAGTAGAGAAATTTTAAAATATTTGTTCTTCCAATCTATGAGCCTGGAATATCTTTCCATTTCTTTGTATCATCTTCAATTTCTTTCATTAGTGTTTTAGAATTTTCAGAAGATTTTTCACCCCTTTGGTTAGGTTTATTACTGGGTATCTTAGTATTTTTTATGTAAATGGGACTGATACCTTAATTTCTCTTCCTGGTACTTTATTATTGGTGGGTAGAAATGTAACAGATTTCTGTATGTTGATTTTGTATCCTGCAACTTTACTGAAAACATTTATCAGTTCTGTTTTTCAGCAGTCTTTCGGGTTTTCCCTATGGAGTATCATGTCATTGGCAAATAGTGAGTTTTACTTCTTCTTTGAGAATTTGAATGCCTTTTATTTCTTTTTGTTATCTAATACCAAAGACAGATACAAACTCCACTAAAAAAGAGAACTGCAGGTCAATATCCCTGATGAACATGGATTCAAAAATTCTCAATAAAACACTAGCAAACTGAATCCAACAATATATTTAAAAAAAAAAATCATTCACCATGACCAACTGTGATTTTTATTCCGGGGTTACAAGGGTGGTTCAATATTTGCAAATCAATCAATATGATACGCCACGTTAATGAAAGAAAAGAACCATATGATCGTTTCAATAGATACTGAAAAAATGTGACAAAGTACAGTATTCATTCATGGCAAAAGCCCTCAACAAAGTAGGATTAGAGGAAACACACCTCAACATAATAAAAGCTGTATATGGAAAAACCCACAGCTAGTATCCTCAATGGAGAAAAACTGAGAGCTCTTCCTTGATAGTCAGGAATAAGACAGAGATGTCCACTCTTACCACTGTTATTTAACATAGTCCTAGCCACAGCAACCAGGGAACATGTTTATTTAAATAGTTTTATTTAAACATATTTGCTGAAGTGAAAAAAAAGTCACCGGTAAGATAAACAGGAAAGGACAAATAAAAAACCAAAGGTACCAGTAATAATTTGATCACTCTCAAGTATCCTTGAAATAAAAAACAAATCCCAAAAGCTAGATACAATTTTTCTTTATTTTTTTAATGATTTTATTTATTTATTTGAGAGAGAGAGAGCAAGCACGAGAGGAGAGAAATCAGCAGGAGAAGCAGGATAATTAGTTCAGCAGGGAGTCTGATGTGGGACTTGATCCCAGGACTCCAGAATCATGACCTGAGCCGAAGGCAGTCACTTAACCAACTGAGCCACCCAGGCGCCCCATAGATACAATTTTTGATTAAAGAGAAGGGCAATATATTTTACACATTTGCTTGTTTTCCTAAATAAATGTTTTGAAGTATAATATATACATTCAACTCTTTTGTTTCCTGTGTAGCTCTCAGACTCTGAGAAAGAGTATTTATAGGTAAATTTTTGCAACTTTATACACATTACAATATCTTTATTTTCCAGACACAATGAATTGATAAGTTTGGTCATCATACAATTTTAGGTAGAAAATACTGTCTTTCAGAAATCATTTCCAGTATGGTGATGAATAATGCCATGTTGATTTCTCATCTTTTGCATAAGACTTGTTTTTTTCCTATGGAATCTTTTAGAAGCTTCTCTTTAAAATCCCATTTTCAGAAATTCCAGAATGATGTTCCTTGGAGTGGGTCTGTTTTCCTTGACCAGAACACTTGGTGGGCACCTTCAATCTAGACTTTATATCCTAGAGTTTGGAATAATTATCATTATGAACGTTAATAATGTATTCCCTCACATATTTTTCTCTTTCTTTTCTCCAGAAGCCCAGTTATATAGATATTAGGCCCTTTGAAAAGGGTCTCTAATTTTTTTCTCTTTTCTCTCCTACAATCCATTTCTTTGTGTCATAATATCTAGGAGATATCTTCAGTATTTTCTTCTAATACTTATTAATGAGTTTTTAGCACTGACACCAAAATATTAATGTCCAGAAGTTCCTTTTAAATCCACTGAATGTTCCTTTGTCAAGAAACTCCCTCATTTCAGAATTCCTGTATCTTATCTTTCTTTCCTATGTTTTCTTTCCTAAGCAGTGATTTTTTTTTTCTCAAGTGTTTTCTTTCTTTTAGTTTGTTTTTGGTCCATGTCTTTCATAATAGCATCTTTGTAATCTTTTTAATTATCCTTTGTTGTTTGCTCAGATTTATAATTGCAGCACTGTAAAGTTTGTGAAACCACTAAGCATGTGTGTGGAAAATGCAGATAGGGGCTTTGTTTCATATAGGGTGATCTAACTGGATAGTTTAGTTGAGGATGTCCTATTATGAGCTTTCTTTTTTATTTTTTTCCTTTCGTTCCCTTGCTTCTTCTTTCTCTCTTTTTCTTTCTTCCTTTCTCTCTCTCTCCCTCTTTTTCTTTCTCTGTGTATGTGTATGTCTTCTCATAAGCTACTAAGATTCCTGATACAAGAGTCTTCACATCTTTTTTTCTTAATTTTTTTTTCTTAGCTAAGACCTAGCTTATGTTTTGATAATTCAGGGAACCCAGTGAAGAAAGGGTGCTGATGTAGATGCATGCACATATTTTTCTTCACTCTGAGGGATGGTGCTTAGTTTGCCTGCAACAAAACTTTACTATTACTTATTCTTTTTAACTTTCGCAAAATAAATATTATTATACAGTTGTTTTGCAAACTAGGGGAGGAGAAATCATTTTGTTGAGCATAGCACAGAAAGGGATTGGCTGCCAGAGTGCTTCTTGAACAGGTTTTCAGCTAATCCTCCCTAGTGTAGGCTCTTGTCCTTTACCTCAAATCTAGGATTGCCTAGTGACTTTCAGGATTCTTGGGAAAAAGTAAGTTGGTTCTGAATTGTACCATTAAGGATTTATGATTCAGATTTCTTGCCTGTATTAGGCATTAGGCATTTCCAATCATTCATATGCTTTCCAGCTTACACAATTGTGATACTATTGTCTTTTTTCTCTTTCTTTTCACTTTTGTGGGTTAATGACTTTTAAAAATTCTATTTATTGTTGGTTTGGTAGAATTTCATTAGATAACAAAATAGATGTGTAGATACATATATTCAACCAATCCCCACCTTAATTTCTACTCACCTTCTGCTTTTTTTTGAAGTATGTTGGGACAATTATACTAACCCACACCGTTACAATATCCAACAGTGTTAATATTCAATACACATTTGCTAAATTAACTAATACATGAAGAATGAATGAATAAAGAAAATCTGACTGTCTTTCTAGTGATATTGATGAGCAAATTAGTAAACATAATAGTAAATAGAAGCATTTGGGAACATATGTGGACTATTTGCCACTTGCAATTGAAGGTTAAAATTTGAAAGAAGACGTATTTATGAGCAGAGAACAGATGGCTGTGGATATGAAGTTAAAAACAGTATTTTAAAATTCTCACTGTCAAAGACATTGGATCTTACAGTACTCAGAATAATGTAGTTAGCAAAACATTCTTATTTGATCAGAATAATTTAAACTGAAATATCAGAGGAGGGAATTCTCAAAAGAAGAAGACTACAAACCAGATTTTATAAAAGAAGGAGGTATATCATATTAATAATCACTATAGAGAGAATGCACAGGAAGTGCATAGATAAATAAAGACCTTGATATGTGGAGCTTCAATAACTCTTATCAAACTGCAAGTAAAATGAGGATCTGATATTTTAGTAGAAGTAGGTAGATATGTCCTCATGGTTATACCAGAAATTCAGTGGAATAGTATTCATAATTGGAATATGGCTGTTACTTTTTTTTTTTTTGACAGCGAGAGAGAGAGATCACAAGTAGGCAAAGAAGCAGGCAGAGAGAGAGGAGGAAGCAGGCTCCCCACTGAGCAGAGAGCTTGATGCGGGCCTCCATCCCAGGACCCTGGGATCATGACCTGAGCTGAAGGCAGAGGCTTAACCCACTGAGCCACCCAGGCACCCTGGCTATTACTTTTAAGAAACAATTCTAGTCAAGAAGTTTGATGTAAGAAAGGATATAGATGTAAAGTAATCCATAAACCAGATGGGGACAATGGTTCTCAACAAATATTCCATTTATATACCAATTCTTACAATTCAAGAAAACAATATACCCGTTCTGGGCAGTGGATTATGGGCAGAAGTGATATGTTTCAGTTTTGAGACAGAACGGTGAAGATAAATGCACCTGATTTTCTGGTTGACACTCAGTCAATCGTGACATTCCAGGTCTTAGAGATCCTGGTCAGTCTGGGACCTTGAATGACTACATGGAACAGAAGGCTCTTCCCACTACCAAGCCTACCTAGGCACATATCATGAACAAGAAATAAACTTTCTTGTTATTTTTAAACAATTTATATGTTATAGTGCACTAGAACCATCTAATTAAGATAAATACAATAGTGAATTTAGTGATGATTTTTAGAGTGATAGAAAGCACAGTTTAGCAAAATTTTAGCAAAGAAATAAACCATATGTGAAATGAGAAAACCTTATTCACATTTTGACTGGAAATTTTATTCAGTTAAAACAATAATAATTAATCCTTTTTTTATTTGCCTGGCTGAAAAGTCAAGAGTTTGGGTATCTATCTGCCATGCTGAAAATAATTATTGAAGGGTAGTTAGGACATGGAACTATATTATTGGCAGAAAAGTGATCATGATTTTAAAATATCAATACAAATTAGGACATACAATCAGATATATGAACTTCAGGAAATATGTTAAAACTTTACAGAAATAGTAGACATCACTCCATGAATTGAAATAATAAAAAAGAGACAGACTGAAGAGTGGCAAATGTTTATTTTTTTAAAAAGTGAAAATAAAAGAAAGAAAATATTAAAATATCAAAGATATACAAAAAGGAAAAACAGCAGCAAAAAAAATTACCATAATCCATATAGATTGCTATTCTATCAATTCAGATTTTAAAAGAATGAACAAGAAACATACAAGCAAATTAGGAACACTTCCTTAAACCTCTATGGATATTGACAATGAGATTAGAACTAGAAATGAGCCAAGGGTACCAAAAACAGAGAAGATTTAAAAATTTTGTTTTGAGCATATAAAAGACCCACAGAGCGCCTAGGTGGCTCAGTCAATTAAGCATCTGGCTCTTGTTTCAGCTCGGGTAGTGATCTCAGGGTCCCGGGATAAAGCCCTGCAGCTGGGCTTCCTGCTCACTGGGGAGCCTGCTTGTCTTTCTTCCTCTGTCCTTTCCTTGCTAATGCGTGGGCTCTCTCTCTCTCAAGTAAATAAATCTTTTTTAAAAAAAGAGACCATAACTGAGGCAATGTTTGCAGAAAACAAAATTAAATAGAACTGTTTTATTTTCGCTGCATCAAAGATGGTCTTGAAATTGATTAACATAGTATATCTTGCTTTAATGAGAAAAATAATGAGACATGTAGAGGTATAGGAAAAGTGTACCCATGAAGTTTAGTTTCATCATAAACATTTCAACATAAACATCACAAACATTAAGACTGTGTAAATTAATAGAATAGTGTAAGAAATACAGAGAAATCATGGAGAGTGGGAATAGAATAAGAAATGAAAAAATATATGTTTATAAAAAATAAAAAATTAAAAAAATAATAAGAAGAAGAACAGTAAAAAAAAAAAAAGAAGAAATGAAGATGGGCTAAAATTGTAGTTTTCAATAAAATGGATTCTGAGAATTATAAAATAAGTATAATGATCATCTCCAGAAAAAAGTTAAGAAAATGGACTATTAAAAACAAGATACTGGGCGCCTGGGTGGCTCAGTGGGTTAAAGCCTCTGCCTTCGGCTCAGGTCATGATCCTGGGGTCCTGGGATCGAGTCCCGCATCGGGCACTCTGCTCAGCAGGGAGCCTGCTTCCTTCTCTCTCCTGCCTGCCTCTTTGCCTACTTGTGATCTCTCTCTGTCAAATAAATAAAATCTAAAAAAAAAACAAAAAAAAAAACCAAGATACTGAATTCATCATAAAAAAATATTAGGGTTACTAGAACCAGCACCAATTCAATAATATAGCAAGGCTTGCTGAACTGAATTTACTTATGTATTTAGGGTAAAATTCAGAATTTTAGAAAAAAATTAATATATTCTCATATAATATGTATAGTGACATAATTTTTTTAAAAAGGTACATTGATGAAGAGACAGAGTCACATGAAGTCTGACCTCTTTGCCAAATATTAGTAAGGGATAGATGTCTATTGTCTCATTGTTCTACAGTTGGACTCTTCAAAACTTATATCATGATTTTAATGAAATATAAAAATCATACTTATTGAAGTTGATAATGGCAGCTCAGAAATCATGCTAATGATCTGAAATACTAAGTCCTTTATTTGATAAATTTGCAATGACCAGGGTAAAGCTGAGCAAGAAAAATTCCAAGATTTCTCAGATGGCCCAAATTCAGATTTACAAATAGAGGCATATTGAGCATAGGAAGCAGGTTTTATTTCCACCCTCTATGATCTGAGGAAACTGTCATTCATCCAATAAATATTTGTAAACTGCCTACCATGTGCCAAGAACTTAGTCCACTGAGGCTCTGTCACATAATAACAAAGAGATCTTAAGCCTAAACAGGGAAGAAACATAAGAACTTAAAATACCTCAAAGTCTGTAGTTCAGAAAAGAGATTGTATTTTTGTTTAGTTCTAAGAGATAAGAACCAATGGCCAAAAATGCAAGATATATTAGATATAAATAAATACTTTCTCTTCATTGAAATTATCAATAGAGAAGGATGCCTGGTGAGATTAAGGCCCCACTTCTTTTTGATCAAACAGTCCAGATTCTTACCTTGTCTGGATGTTGATGTGGAAGATGCTCTTGAGTTTCTCAACAGATTATGCCCATTATCCCTCCCAAGACTTTATAGTTACATTATTCTTCTTAGCAGGCAGGTATTAAAATATATGGCATTGATGCTTTTTTTGCTTCAAAGATATTGATTCATGTCTCTCAGAAAACTAAGGTGACAAAATAATGGTGGCTATAGTAAATAAAAGTAACTGTGGGTTTCAATTACCAAAACAATAGAGCTGTTGTGAGAAATAAAGCAAGCAGTGTGTGTGTGTGTGTGTGTGTGTGTGTGTGTCTGTGTGTAAGGAAACTAACATGAGTTTGCTTCCTGATAAGTTACAGGTAGAGACTGCACGAGGTGGACTTGTCACACAAAGGAAACTATTTGCAGCAAATAAGGAGATCAGAGGAATAGTTTTGAAAGCCATGACTCCTCATGTGGGAGTGAGTGGGTTTCTGTCATTTAGAATTAGGATGAATATTCAGAAAGGGGAGTTTCATCATTGCCTGTAATTGTGGGCACAAGGTTGAACAGGCACACTTAGAAACCATGCCTATACGTGCCTCCCATGTTATGGTAATGAAGCTTATGCTCTTCCTAGCATAGGGACTAACATTATAGCTGGGGGCCTAAAATGACTTCTCTTTCTGGAGACCCCCAACTCTTCCTGCTTATACATGAGTATAACAATTAGCATAGTTTTATACAACACTGAAGTGTTATTGTCACATTTTATTATTACTGCAACATGTACATTTAAAGAAAGACACATAAATTCGGCTAAGTTGAAGGTGCAGGGTTTTCAGTTCCTGCATTGCCTTATAAAAATACTACGTCTGTAAATGAGAGTCTTTTGGGACAAGAATAAGTTGCTTGTTTTAGTTAAGGGAGAAATCTGCCATAGGAAGGGAGTTAGATGTATGATTTTGATTCCCTGCAGGATGGAAAAGATGATATCATTAGTATTAAAAACCCATCAACACCCAGCATGTTATTGAGGCTGTGGTTGGAAATGCTAAGTGATACTGACACACAAATGATTCCAGGGTCATTTGCGGAAAGAGTGTAGAATCAAAACTAGACACTTTTAGACTTGCTGAACAGGAAAAGGAATTTGAAAAACAAAATAGTTGAGTTTGCAGAGGAATAGTCCTATTTCAAGGTTACTGTTAGTTAAATGATTGACACTAACTCTACACCTTTCCCTGTTAAATAACAGGAATTCAATTGAGTAAATTTTAAAGATCTAATTGGCTTTATGGAATGATTCATGAATCATGCAGCATCCCCTCTAGCAAACAGAAAACAGCCCCAAAGGACTACAGACAGGGAAAGGTTTTAAAAGGTGGGACAAAGAAGTCCCACCAAACAAACAAAAAGGATCATTTGAGACCAGGTCCCTTTAGGGGATAAGAAGGTGTTCTTAGATTACGTTCCTGGGGAAGGGTGAAACTGCAGATAGGTTAGGTGTTAAGTCCCAGTTCGATAATGTGGGTCTAACACAAGAGACTCCATTTTAGGCCTGTGGTTTTCTTTTTTTTTTTTTTATTAATTTTTTATTTTTTATAAACATATATATTTATCCCCAGGGGTACAGGTGTGTGAATCACCAGGTTTACACACTTCACAGCACTCACCAAAGCACATACCCTCCCCAATGTCCATAATCCCACCCCCTTCTCCCAAACCCCCTCCCCCCACCAACCCTCAGTTTGTTTTGTGAGATTAAGAGTCACTTATGGTTAGCGAAATAAGTCAAGCAGAGAAAGACAACTATCCTATGATCTCCCTGATATGAGGAAGTGGTGATGCAACATGGAGGCTTAAGTGGGTAGGAGAAGAATCAATGAAACAAGATGGGATTGGGAGGGAGACAAACCATATGTGGTTTTCTTTTTAACATCCCACACTCAAACAGCACAGAAGAGATGTGAAATATCTTAGCTGTTTACTCTTTTAAAAGTTTAACCAGTTGATTCCACAGAGATTCTGGTTTACAAGTTTAGAAAACCTTGCTACTCTAATTCTTCTATCCCAGGGTGACCACTATAAGATTAAGGTGAAAAAGAGCAACAATTGAAAAAGAAAGCATGGAATATCCGAGTAATAATTCCACTTTAATGAGACAAGTTTATGTTTGAAACAGAAAATCCAATGGGAGGATCAATTTCCTTCACAACAGTTTATATTATTTTTAAGTCCATACATTTTAATTTTAACTCCTTTACAAAACATGCCAATAGTAATTTAATTAATTTAATCCTAGATCTTTTCAAGGAAAGATTCTTAGATCAATATTTCCAATGCTTTGACTTAATATGCTACAATCTTACCCTATACTTCTTTTTGCAGTTGTCCAGCCCCCAAACCGTGAAGAACAGAATTTGCCACGCCAAATGTGTGTCTTTAGCATAGGGATTATTTTGAGCTGTTAATTTAAACAAACAAACAAACAAAACAGCAGACATTGGAGAAGTTTTAAGACCAAGTACCCTTTTATAAGAGACATTTATACTTATAAGGGACATTTCCATTTGTCAGAGTGTCTTCCTATCTGTTCCCGAAAGAGGAATATCGGTAAGCTCTAGAAATTCTTATCAATGGAGAAGGCATGGACTAAAATCTGTACAACAATCATCCTCGTGTTTACTGTGCTTTCGCTGACACACTCCCATAACTGACTACCCAACCTCAAAAATCTTCATGTATCTTTTAGAGATGGTATTGAAGGTAATGAATGGATGGAGTCATTTGGGGAGTTACTCAGCTTTCTTGGGTCTCCCTCATGTAAACCTATGTTTGCTTTTCTCCTGTTAATTTGTGTTTTATTATAGGGTGGTCTCATCCATACACCTGGAAGAATACAGAGAACATTATTTTTCCTCTCTTATAACTACTTTAACTCTCCTTGCTATGCCTCATTCATGAGAAGAATAGGAATCCTAAATGGAGCAAATTTTTGAAACTAACTGCCAATGCCATTCAGTGGCATGCATTAGCCAAAAGTACAGAATCTTAACTTCTTTCCTTTTGTTCATTTCTTTGGAGATAACAATTGCAAGTATTTGCCAAGTAATTTAATAAGTCTTTAAAGTCTGAAACTGGAAATTTATCACTGTACTTAAGTTTCAAGGCATAAATAGTACTTACTTTGACAGTCACAAACTTTACAAATAAGAAAAAAGAAAGCTCTAAAAAGCTCAGCAGCAAGTTCATTAGCTTAGCTTCTCACTCTCCTTTTTTTCCCCAAGCTAAGCCAGTAGAACCATTGTTGCTATAACTCAAGCAGAAGAGAATGAAGAAAGTTGTTTTATTTTTGTTGTTCTGTTTTCATTTCCGTCTTCTGTTGCCTGCGAAAGTGTTGCTGTTGTTTTGTCAATTAATAATATGCATAGCAATCAACCAGGATTTCTATTAAAATATAGATTCTGAATCAGTAAATCTGGGCTGGAGGCTTGAGATTTTCGTTTCTAATTAACTCTCAGGTTATGTGATGTTACTGGGCTAGGATCACGTTTTTAGTCACAAGTGTCTGCAATCTAATTTCTTCCCTTAATGTCATCCTAACATTATTTTTTGAGTTGTTCTCATTTGAGTTTTCTCAGAATTGGCTTCTATCTCGTGGTATTTCTACATTAGATAGATTGATTTATCTTTTTTCAGAAAAAATATATATTTGTTTGTTTGTTTATGTGTATAAGCTCTAACTATGGTATTAACGGAGAAGTGGAGAATATGATGCAGGACAATGGTTACTATGGGTAAGTCTAGTTGCTGTGGGTAAACCTGCAAGTGGATGTAGTATGAAGGTTGGAGGAAACTCTGTAATGGAACCAACATGAGTTTGCTCCTTGGGGAGTCAAAAACTGCACCCCGTCAAGTTGTCACACAAAGAAAATTTTATTTGCAACAAACGAGATCACAGGACATGCCTTTGAAAGATGTGACTCCCTGTGCAAAAGTGAGTGGATTCCTTTTAGGCAAAGTTAGGATGGACACTTAGGTAGGGAAGCCTTGTCATCATATGTAGAGATAAGCATAAGGCCACACATCTGTCTTAAGGAAATATGCCTCTACGCACATTGTATGTTATGTAAGTGAAGCTTGTGCTCCTTCTTGGGTGGAGATTTTAGTGTTATAATGAGGTAAAGGTAGTTGTTGGTCATTCTAAAGGTCACTCCATGGTGCATCTATGCAAGTGTGAGTCAGGGATTAAGCTCAAACTGGTCTGGACGGTCTAGGTCTGCTGGAGGTCTTGTCAGGGCATCTGCTATTGCTCAAAGGGTGGTTTCACTTTGCATTTGCCTGAATTAAGAGATAAACTGGAAAGAAGAGCATAAGGAAAAATGTGGGACAAAGGTGGGTGAGTATAGCAGGTGAGCAATAAAGGTCAGTTCTTGGGGTGTAGCTGGTGACACCTCCACAGCAGAGTGCAGAAGGGAGGGACACTGCTGAGATTCGTCTCTCTCCCTCTGCATTTTGAAGACCAGATCAATATAAATAGCTCTGACTTCCATTCATTAAGTGCCTTCTGTATTACAAGTTCTATTTAACACTTTAAAAATAACTTTTATTTTTTTTAATTTAGAAGTTTATTATCCCTGTTTTACAGATAAGAAAAGATCATTCATTCCATCTGAAAATGGGGTTAATTAGTCCATCAAAAGTTAAATAAATATCTCTCAACTCTGAAGCCAGCATTACTCTAATTCCAAAACCAGGTAAGAGAGTACAAAAAAGGAAAAAGAAAAAGAAAATTACAGACTAATATCTCTCATAAAGCTGGATGTAAAAATCATTAGCAAGTATCCGCAAATCAAATTCAATAATATAAGAAAAAAATGACAACCAAGTGAAAGGTATTCTAGGTATGTAAGACTGGCTCAACATATGAAAATCAGTCAGTGTAATGTACCGTATTGGTAGGATAAGGAAGAAAATCTTATGATCATATCAACTGATGCAGAAAAAGTATTTGACAAAAGTTAATACTATTAATGATAAAAATAATCCAACTAGAAAAGAGAGAAACTTCTTTAACTTGATAAGTTTATCTACAAACTAAATCTACATCTATCATACTTAATGGGGAAAGAGTGACTATCCCTCTAAGATTGTGAAGACTTCAATGATGTCCACTTCTCACTGCTCTTATTCAATATAGTATTATAAATTCTAGACTACATAATAAGACAAAAAAAGAGGGGGAGGGAAGGCAAATAAAATCACACAGATTGGAAAGGAAGAAATGCAACTATCCCTATTTGCAGATGATATGATTATTTAGATAGAAAATCTTAGTTCTCCTAACGTAACTAGAATAACTATGTTCAGCAAGTTTGCTGAATACAGAATCAAAACACACACACAAACATACACAAACACATTGTATTTTTTTTTTAACTCACAACCTTGAAGTCAAGACCTGAGCTGAGATCAAGAGTTGAATGCTTAACTGACTGAGTCACCCAGGCCCCCCAACAAATCGTATTTCCATATATTAGCAAGGAGCGTGTTAAATCTACATCAAAACTGCAGTACCATTTACAAATGCTCCAAAGAATATGAAATGCTTAGGTATAAACATAACAAAATATATATAAGATCTGTATGCTGCGATTTACAAAATGTTCATGAAAGAAATAAAAGAAGACCTGAGTAAATGGAAAGATATATCATGCTTATGGATTGGATGACTCAACATACATGTTGGAGAGAAAGAACTACTTTGTCATCAAATGTCCTTCTAGCTGGACTATGATAGGTTAACACATGATAGGTTAATGGGAGAAAATAAAATTTAGTAGTGTACTTACAGGAATCAACACAACATGGAAGTTACAAAGACAGTGAAGCAACATGAAGCTTATATGAGCTGAGGAGAGGGGTAACGTCTAGGATACAAAGGAGAGAAAGACCACTGGCTGAAAGGTTAAAGATATTTGGAAAAGAAAGTTTGCCCCATTATGCAGATAAGTTTCTTAGGTGAAGAGAAATCTGTTAAAATATTCTGGGGGAGAAAATGCCCTGGGACAGCCTGATACAATCAGGCAGTTCAGGGAAAGGTAAAGAGCCTTCTGAATCTGCTGGGATTTGATGGTTTTAACTCAAGTAATGTTCATCCCACCGTGGTCCAATTGGGGGCAGCCTTCCCTTGGCCTCTACATAGGAAATGTAAATTTAATGCAATCCCTATTAAATTCCCAGTGAGATCTTTGGCAGCTTAGATAAACATACTTTAAAATGGATATGTAAAAGGAAAGACCTGGAAAACCCAAAGCAATTTTGAATAAGAAAAATGAAGTAGGAGAAATCACTCTTTCTAGTGTTAATAAGACTTACTCTGTAGTTATACTAGTGATAGTATTATGGCAGAGTGAAATAGACATTGTAATACCATTACAGAGAAAGTTACACAGATCAATAGAACAGAATAAAGTAACTAGAAAGAGTTCCATATAAGTATATTCAATTGATTTTTGACAAAGTTACAAAAGCAATTCAATGGAGGAAAATTTGTGTTAGAGCAATTTCATATATAGGCCTTTAGGGAAAAAGAGAGAGAGAGAGAGAACTTCTACCTAAATCTTACACCTTAATAAAACATTAACTTAAAATAGGTAACGGATTTAAATTTAAAATATTAAAGTATAAGATTATAGGGGGGAGAGAAAATTTTCATGACATAGGACTAAGTGAAGAGTTGTCAAACTTGACACAATGAGCACATCAAAAAAGAAATACTAACAAATTGGGCCTCATCAAATATAGAATATTTACCATGCTGATGATCCTGTTGGGAGGATGAAAAGAAAAATCAGAGACTGGGATAAACTATTTGCAAATTACTTTTTTTTCTAGAGGACTTTTTTCCTAGAATATATAAAGAACTCTCAAAAGTCAACATTTGAAAAGCAAATAATCCAACTAAAAATTAGGCAAAAGACATAACTATTTCACTGAAGAAGATCTACAGACATGAAATAAGTACATGAAAACTTTTTTTTCAACATTGTTAGTTACTAGGGAAATGCAATTAAAATCACATTTTTAATCCAAACACAGTTTTAATCTAAAATTAAAAAAAAAAAAAAAAGTACTGATGGGGCGCCTGGGTGGCTCAGTGGGTTAAGCCTCTGCCTTCTGCTCAGGTCATGATCCCAGGGTCCTAGGATCAAGCCCCGCATCAGGCTCTCTGCTCAGCAGGGAGCATGCTTCCTCCTCTCTCTCTGCCTGCCTCTCTGCCTACTTGTGATCTCTGTCTGTCAAATAAATAAATAAAATCTTTTAAAAAAATACTGATAACATCAAATGCAGGTAAGTATGTGGATAAACTAGATCATTCATACATTGCTGGTGGGAATGTAAAATGGTACATGTAGCTGCTTTGGAAAATAATTTGGTAGTTTCTTTTAAAACTAAAGATGGATTCTACTTAAGACTCAACAGTTGTATTCTTGGGAGTTTATCCCAGAGAAATGAAAACTTGAAGCCACAAAAACTTGTACACAGATGTACACAGCTTCATTTGTAGTGAGCCAAACTGGGAATTACTCAAATGTCCTTCCTTGGGTGAATGGATAAACAATCTGTGATATACCCATACCATAGTATACTGCTCAGCAGTTAGAAGGAACAAGCAACTGATACATGTAACAACTTGGATGAACCACAAAGAAATTTTGATGAGTAAAAAAACAATACAACCTCAAATCCTAGCTTTATATATATGTCCATATATTATATGTGCATATAATATATGCTTATAAAAAAATCTAGCCTGCATATGATTCCATTTATATAATATTCTTGAAGTAATAAAATAATAGAGATGGAGAAAAGATTAATAGTAGGCAAGGATTATGGATGGGGGTGGATTTGGCTACGAGGAGTGACACAAGGGAGGCCCAATTTATGGTACAGTGCCCCCCATCTTGATTGTGGCAGCAGTTCCATGAAAGCACACATATCGTGAAATTGCATAGACATTCTCACATGCATATACATATATACAAGTGAGTGCATGGGAGCTGGTAAATGAATTGTACAGATGATAATTGCCTGATTTTGATACTGTGCTTTGTGATACAAGATGTCAATGGGGAAGGCTTGATACCTGGTGAACTGGACCTCCCTTTACGTTCCTCCTGAACTTTCTGTGAGACTATAATTATTTCAAAATAAATATTTTTAAAATGCCAGTTATTTAGTTAAAATCCTACTTAGCTTGGAGAACATATTACTGAATTTCTAGCCTCTCCAGAGCAACAAACAGTACGTATCCCTTATTGCATACTATATTCTTCCAACATCTAGCAAGTCACATTCTGGGGTGAAGGTAAAAAGACAATGTCAGGTTATTAAAGTTAATATTAGGTATAAGAATTCCATGACTTCCAATATATCCTGATTCACTATTTGGGAAACCCTATCTTATGTGAAGAGTTGGATTTTTAACTTCAGTGAAACACCCATTTCTTTTTTCTTTCCCAATTCACATTTTCTGTACTCACTAAAGTCTAAATTGTGTTGATATAGAATTCTAGGGGAAAATGTCCCATATATCTATTTGCTCTCTTCTGTCTTATGGGTTACACTCTATCCTCCTGAAAGGATTTTAAAATCCAGTACTATTTTTCTGGTTCTGATTCTGATTTTAAGCAATCATTATTGTAAAGACCTTTCTCTGGCTTATTTTCCATTCTAAAATGTTTAAAGTTAGTTCTTCCTCCCTAAGTGAATTCTTTCCAAATTGCTAGTTCTGTTTTTTTCCCCTTTCTCTCTGTTTTAAGCATATAGAACTACATCTGCCTAACTCAGGGATTGTTGAGATTTCATGGGGATTTGGGGAGTAGGAGGCATCTTGGCATGGAGATCGTTATTACTTTTTGATCCGCCTCCGGTAAGCATTCTGACAATTCCTCCCACACCTTCTACTAAAAGTTTTCTCCTCAGGCTAATTGACTGTTAATGGAAGATAAGTAAGGCATTTATATATCCGTATCTCCTCAGTATACATGATTTATGTCACCCTCCTAAAAAACAAGATTTAAGCAGCAGTCTCCTGTTTTTTTCTCTACCGCATCAGAAACTGGGTTTGTGGGGTGCATCAAGAAACAGATTTTATTTTTTACTTAAGTACTTTGAGGGCAAATAGTGAGCTGCGGAATTTGAAGATATAGGGATATAAAAAGCGCCATTTTTTTATGTAATTAATACATATTTTGATGTTTTTTGAAAAATATTCAACTTCCATTTGAAAACAGTCTCAGCAACATAAATATTTTATTTCTTTTCTGTGTAAGTTTACTTGTGGATTAAGAGTGTGTTAGATTAGAAGTCTATAGGTATAGCATCTAATCTCTGAACTAGTTCTGGCCTCCTCAACACAGCAATTTTCAAGTTACAAATTACACTCTTTAATTTTCCTGGCTAAATAAATACAGATAAAGTCATTTAATTAGCCTTCTTTCAGACTTGTTATGGAAACAGCTAGTCATTATTGAAAAATGAAGTAGAATCTCTGGAACAGATTGTGTTCTGACTCTATCGTGTTCACAATTCCTTCGCCAATGGTTATTGAATGGCTCCCCAAGAGAAATACATTCTATGCACAGTTACCTGAGACAGTTGTTTGAAAACAGCACTTTGTGAAGTACAAATATTTCAGTTAATTCAGGAAATAGGTCTGTTTTCTTGTAAGTTTTGTCAAAGCTAGTCCTTCTCTTAAATTATGCTGTTACTATTCAAACATCAGTCATCTCTTACAATAATGTGCCCTTCCTAATTTCCCAAAATGCAGTTGTAGTCTTCATTACTCCCAATTAGCATTCTCAAATTCAGGTCTTATTATGATACCCTCTTTAAAAAATCTCATTGTTTCAGCATTGCTGACTATGCCATGGATTACATCATTACTTTGGATTGCTCGAAGATTACTTGACAATGTGTGAGCTGTATGTGAAATCAGAGTGTAAATAATTGTAGTTATTCCTTAAATGGACATTTTACTTAAGGGATACGTAAATTTTAACATACAAAATACTGATTTATTGTAGAATAGCATGAAAAGCCATATGAATTTTATAATAAAATATGAAACCTCAAGGAAATGTCATGCTTAATAAAATCAATCTTCTTTAGACTTTATGTTCAAACTCCATAGTACATAATTCTCTTAACAATTAGACACTAAATGACACCATATCCTGCAACTCCATACTATGGACATTCTTATGAGATATCTCTTGTGGACCACCATTCCCAAAACTGCCTATGCTTTTCATGCACCTCTTAATTTTTTCATGGTGTCCTCGCTCCGTAGAATACCATTTTCCAATTTCTCTGCATTATGAATGCTATTCACCCTTAAAGTGTGCAAACTTATTTGAACAACATAATTATTCCTTCCTCTGAATCCAAAAACTATTTCACATACATCTATTCAATACACATTATGTTGTATTATGCTTATTTTATGTATTTTTTTACTTTCACCAGTTATGAAAGCCTTAAAGTAAAAATATGTATCTTAATTTTTTATTATTTCTGCAGGGTTTTATAATATGGCTACAAATCAAATACTTTGACACTCCTCCCTCCAAAGAGTTAGTTTATATCCCCTTTCCTTGAGTATGGGCTGTACTTTATGACTCTCTTCTAACAAATAGAGTGTGGTAGAAATTACAGAGTGTAACTTCCAAGGCTAGATCATAATGATTACAAATATTAGTACCTAGAAGCGGTTCATCATGCTGCCATGACTAAGATGTAAAATCTCTTTGGAACTGGGCAGTGGATAAAACTGGTAGGATTTGGAAAAGAAAAGTAATAAAAGATTTTAGAACCCTTGAAGAAACTGTGTAGAAGAATGGTGACAATGTAGGGAGCTGTGCATGAGGGGAGAAAATAAAGTTATCTTAGTGGAACCTGGAGGAAGGGGAGACCTTTGGTGTAGTAATAAAAAGGTAAGCAATAGTGATGTCTGCAAAAACATGGAAAGTAAAGAATGTACCTAATGACCTGGGAGATCTAGCTATGGTGCTTTCTAGACTAAATGTGAAGAGGCCACCTGATTTCTTGATATTCATGGTAAAATGTGAGAATAGAGAGATGAATGGAGAATTAAGTATTGTTAAATACAGAGGAGCAAGGATTTTATTGCCTTGAAAATTCTTGACCACTTCAGATAGTAAACACTGCTGAGAAAACATGCTCTACAGATGAAAGCAAAGCTGGGACTGGAAAATATTTGTTAAGACTTCATAAAACTCTAAGGTGATGCCCTGGAGTGCCATTCTGTCAGGAACAAAAAAAAAATTTCCTCTAAAAATTTTGAAAGTATGCCTCACAGGTCTTTTAACTCAAGTGATAGAGGTGCTAAGAAGCTTAAGGATAATACCCATTAGCTTAAGTATAAAGTAAAAAAAAAAAAAAAGTACATATTAGAAGAGATTTGTCAGTTTAACTTTTGATTCATTAAGATCAACAGAAAATCCAAGTAGTTTTAAAGGAATTATATTGGTGGAAACAATGCAAGCATGGAATGAAAGGGATAGTCTAAACTAGAGGTGATTTTGCCTTTGTAATTTGAGCCTCAGTATTCTAGCATGATTGGATAAACTACCTAGTATGTTGTAAAGTCATTGTAGCAATTATATGAAGTCCACATTTTGAGGAATTGGGATCTCCTACTAAAAACCAGTGAGAAACTAATGTCCCTAATCAAGGTATATGATAGAGCCAAATTGACAGCTTAGTCTTGTCAAATCTTAAACTGGTTAAAGCTCCAGCTAATACCTGATCTAACCTTGTGAAAGACCCCAAACCAGAACCACCCAGTAAGTGACTCTTGTATTTCTGACTCTTAGAAATAGTGATATAATAAATATTTGACTTGTGTGCCATCAAATTAGTGTGAATTTGTTACACAGCAAGAGATAACTAATAATTCTTTTTTTTCATTTACTGTATAGTTTGGTTTGTAGTTGTCACTTATATTTACTGGGAGAGAAAAGATGAAGACATTGTGGGTAGAATACAAAACACAAAAGGCATCATAAGAAATCATGATATTTAAATGACTAAAATTCATTGAAAATTTTGATCATGATACTTGTTAAAAATTGTTTGTCTTTAAATGTAAAGAATGTTTGAATTTACATTGACAAATCAAGACAAAGGTGTTGGGCACTGATATTTATTGACCTTTTCTACATATCAGAGAGACAATCTATTATGATCTTCATTAAAATTTGTTACTTAGTCTTAGCAAAAATTCTGGGAGTTAGGTATTATCACCAATTTATATATGAAGAAGCATCCTGAAAGATATGAAATAATGTGTCCACAGTAATAAATCTAGTAAGTGCAGAGGCTGAATTTGATCCCACTTCTATCTGATTCCAATCTTTCTAATGTTTTTGCTATGCTGTGGAACATATATTATTAAAGATGCTGAACTGTAATAATTCAGCCTGTTGGTTCTGGAATAGCAGGGGATATTTATTTTTCATGTATTATTATTTCAAGTTATTTATTAAGAAGTTAAAATTGTTTATTAACAGAATATTTAGAGACATCCTGGAGTCAACTGAGTTTACTTATATATTAGATCTGCTTGAGAAGACTTTTTAAAAATATAAGTGTGGGGGCTCAATATAAATAGGCCTAGGAATGTGCTTTTTGATAATTTCTATAGAAAAGAGAATAAAAAGATTATTCTAGACATTAAACCTACACAATTGTAACTTTCCTTTTCTTCAATCTCATCTTAGCTTTTCAACTTTGTTCTCTCCTTCCTTTTTTCTTCTGAAACATTGTCCCTTGAATGTTTAATATTTTAACAATAAGTTCATCATATAATGAAGAAGTAGATGAATTAAACCATAGATTGGATAGAATTCAGAGATCCTTTATTGGAAATAATATTGACTATTGTCTACAATGATACTGGAAATAAAGGGTTGAATTGGTTGTAATACACGTATGAAACAAAGAGAATAGTTCATATTAAAGCTGGATGCAGAAGACATCAGAATAAGTGGGCTCGCTCTCACTGTGGACATTGGATCGTCTATGAGGACTATAAAATATAAAATATGTGCAGGTGCCTGCCTGGCTCAGCCAAGAAAACATGCAACTCATAGAAATAAAAGTCATCATGGGGCAATCAGGTGACTTGTTGACCCAAACAGGTCATCCATATTGATGAGATATGAAATAAAAGAGATGAGATAACCAAGAGCCTTTCAATCCAGGTTAATCTGGTCCAGTGCACTACTATGCATGGTTTGCAAAAGGCAGACTGAAGCAGGAGATATTGCTTAGGATGCTATTGTAGTATTCTGGAAAAGAGAACTAAGAACCAGAATTTAGAAGTTTTGTTAGGAAGTAATAAGAATAGATGAATCCGGCTAATATTGAGAAAGAAACTACAGAAAATCTGATAAATAAAATACTGAAACAAAAGATAATATCAACGTATATGGCTTAAGTAGATTACAGAATGACACCACTCCCAACAATCTTTGGGAAGCTAGAACGATTAATTGTTTTGACAGTAATATTAGCATTATTGGGAATAAATTAACTACTATAATAATTACAAAAATCTCTTAAGTAAAACTTACTTTTACAGATCTAAGGTATAATATTACAGGTTTGGTGTTTCTCCAGAGCAGTTCTACTGTACATGGTGACTCAGGAATCCAGATTTCTTTGTCATGTGATTTCTTCAAATTTAAGACCTTAGAGTCCTTTCCTTCCTGCTGCATAGGTGGGTGAAAAAAATTACAGTGTTTGTATGGGAAAGTTTATGGCCAGGCATCCATATGGCATAAATCATTTTAACTGCTATTCCACTAGACAATCAGAAGATCAGAAAGTAGGAAATTAATCAGAAGTTTCAATTACATAACTACATGTGTGGGAGCTGGGAAATGTAGTGTGCTCAGGAAGAATAGGAAACAAGATATTGGTAAACATGAGCAGTCTCAGAGATGTCAAATGGAAATGTTTTAAAGGAGGCACACAAAGGGGTAGAAGTCTGTAATGGGGACTTCTGGTACATGGCAACTTAAAACATTTCTTCTTTATCTTAGATTATATTTGAAAATATTTTTATTTATGAGACTCTTTATAAATTAATTAACAATGTATAGATCAAACTGAAGAAGGAAATTTTTTTTTAAGATTTTATTTATTCATTTGATAGACCGAGATCACAAGTAGTCAGAGAGGCAGGCTGAGAGAGAGGAGGAAGCAGGCTCCCTGCTGAGCAGAGAGCCAGATGTGGGGCTTGATCCCAGGACCCTGAGACCATGACCTGAGCCAAAGGCAGAGGCTTTAACCCACTGAGCCACCCAGGTGCCCCTGGAAAATCTCTTATTTAGGTTGTAATCACATATCTTTAATAAATGATTGTTCTTATTCAATTATTATGTTCCTATTTCTTACCTTGCCCTGATAATATTCACTTTTAAATGTAAATGTTCTTTGAAACTGTTTTATTTTACTTGATTAGAGTCTCTCCTACATTCAGTCCTGCAGTATATGCCACAAAATTTATACCCAGTAAATTTATTTTTCTATATTCCTGTATGCTTTCAAACTCTCTAAATAAATACTGAAATTTATCTGTAACTTTATAATATAAGTACAGTCTCGGAATGTTGTATACATTTGCTCATTTACTCAAAAGCATGATCGTTTTACTGTCTGGACCTTTATCAGTTGGTGGGTTTTTGTTTTGTGTATGTGTGTGAACTTTACAAATTTATTTTGCAAGTTCAAAAAGTTCTTTTAGGTCACCCAAGTAATTGCTGATTATGTGATCCTGGCCAGTGGGATTGTGAAAGCATGTTGATAATATCAAAACAGGAAAGATAATCACTTCTATTCCTAGAGCCCTCAGAATGTTACTTTGTCCTTCTCCTGACATTCTCTATGACTGCTCTGACTCCATGGTTTGCACTTGAGTTGCTCTCACCGTGGAGAGAGCCTTGGAGTCCCTTAAGTCTAATAAAGTCCAATTAAGGACTACTAGTTTCTGAGCTGCATACCCTAAGGACACATGTTAATGATGAGTTTAAAATGGTGTCCTATTACAGGCTTATAGAGTGCCAGCCACTTTAGCACTTCATTTTTTAAAATGAGTGATAATTGGTAAGACTTTAGCATTCCTATTTAAAAGATAAGGAAGTACAGAGTCAGGGAACTTCAGGGACTTGATCAAGGTTACTCAGACAAGCCACACGTACAGCTTCTTAGATTCTGAGTAGATTAAATAATTGAATAACAGAGTTAACCAAAATCCATTTCAGCATGGCCCACATTTTTTTTTGTTGTTGGGGTGTGTGTGTATGTGTGTGTGTGTATGTATTTGGATTTGGGGAAGAGGATGCTTCCATTTTTGCCTTCATTTTTAAAGATCTGTCCAGATTTTTATGCAATGGAATTCACCAAAATATTAACAGAAATTCCTTTCTGTGGTATGGAAGAGTGCATCCAAATTTTGGACCTAGTGTTGTGCTTTGCAACTATCATGAAGACTATTCTTCATGAATCTTAAGAATTGCAAGATTAGGGGCACCTGGGTGGCTCAGTGGGTTAAAGCCTCTGCCTTCGACTCAGGTCATGATTCCAGGGTCCTGGGATCGAGCCCCACATTGGGCTTTCGGCTCATCGGGGAGCCTGCTTCCCTTCCTCTCTCTCTGCCTGCTTGTGATCTCTGTCTGTCAAATAAATAAATAAAATCTTAAAAAAAAAAAAAAAAAAGAACTGCAAGATTACCCAGGAAAAAGAAGGAAACTATGTTGTCACCATTGCCTCATTCTTAGAAATGACATTTGCAGCTTGTACATTTGTCACCTCATGCCTTTCTCCCACACCCTGTCTCTATAGGGCCTTTCTCATGTGTGCAATAATTAATTAAGAAGTGGGCCCGAAATTAGAACAGCTATCCGTCTCTATGTCCCAGGCTACTAAATCCTCTATTAGCACAGTTTTTTAAGCATAGAAAGAAAATACCTTGGAAAATGGCCTGGTGATTGTATTTTCCCTTAAACAATTTGAGCTTAGGTATCATTTGTACGGATACCCAAAGATTATATAGGAAACTCCTAAATGGCACAAGCTGACTTTCGTAGATTCAAAACAGTAAGGGTTGGAAAGAGGTTTTAAAATGTATCTAGCAAAACTATTAACTTATATATACAGCTTTTATTTAAAATATGGAAAGTCAGGGGCACCTGGGTGGTGTAGTCAGTTAAGCGTGCTATTCTTGGTTTTGGCTCAGGTCATGATCATATGGGGATGAGATCAAGCTCTGTGTCAGGCTCCATGCTTAGCTCATTGTCTGTTTGAGATTCTCTCTCCTTCTCCCTCTGCCTCCCCCACCCCCCTGTTCCTGCTCTCTCTCTAAAATAAATACATAAATTTTTTAAAATATGGAAAGTCAGCTAGGCCCCTATATTTTGAACAAGAGAACATCCTAAATAATATAATATACTTGAATAAAAATATCATAAAGAATACTATCATTTTTATGTGAAAGAAATAAGAAGGGTGTGTTTGTGATCATACAGTAATTGGAAGGGGTAACCTCCAAAGAAATGAAAAAAAGGAGAGTCCAAAATCATCACAATGAGAAATGAAACAGTGCACCAGAAATTGGAATAAGACATTACCTCTTTAACACACACACACACGCCAATTCCAAAAAGAATTTACATAATAGCATATATACTTAAGTGTATAAAAAGTTCTCTAATTCTTGTCTGTGCCCAGATTAGGCTTGATGATGGAGTAGGGTCAGACAAAGATAATTCTTAGTGTCATTCGCTTCCAGCGATCCATGAGGATTTTCAGTAAGTATTCTTCATTTTGGGTTCATAGTTATAGGTCACAGATACATGCTTCCCAGAAATATCTTTAACAATTTGGCTAAGGAAGAGATAGTTTGGCAGGTTTCCCTTTGGGGCATAAAATATTTAGAACATTCTAAAAGTGCTGCGAAAATTTGAATTTCATTCCATTTTCATATATATTTATATCTACCATCTCCTTGATCCCAAAATTATCACCAAGTTGGAGCCAGAAGGAAATTATTTTGCAAACCAAGTCATATGGTAAGTAGTAGAGCTTATCAAGAAGCGTCAATAGGATAAGGACCCATGAGTAGTCTCTTAAGTATATTATTCTTCTGTGGAAATACTGGTTGTTGTTGTTTTCTTCCCCTAAGACTATTGATGATGTTTTATCTACATTCTGTAGATCCCAGAGTGCCACATCCAAAACTGTGTTCAGTTGTTTGTTCAATAAGTAGATCAAGAGTGAGGGTTAAAAATTCCCTGATACAGCTCGTTCCACCAGCTGCTTTGAGGCTGCAGAGCAATAACGGTAGGATCTCAGAATCATACCTCTGGCTAACTTCCACATAGGGATAAACAGTAGATGATGAAAATTAAAAAAAAAAAAAAATCAGGGGCGCCTGGGTGGCTCAGTGGGTTAAAGCCTCTGCCTTCGGCTCAGGTCATGATCCCAGAGTCCTAGGATCTAGTCCTGCATTTGGCTTTCTGCTCAGCAGGGAGCCTGCTTCCTCCTCTCTCTCTGCCTTCTCTCTGCCTACTTGTGATCTCTGTCTGTCAAATAAATAAATAAAATCTTAAAAAAAAAACCTTTCATATGAAAAAAAAATCAAAGTAGTTCTAAGCAAATTTTAAGTAGCTCTAATACAATTACTATATAATTTGGGGGACAGCAGCTGGTAATTTTGAAATTCATAATTAATTCTGTGATAATAACTCTTCCATTTGGTGTTTTCTAGATATGAATGGAAAGCATTTGTAAAAGAAACTTAAAAAGGTAAGAAATTAAAGAAACTTGCGCTGTATTTTTATCCGCATCAAATTTCAATGATTCTTGGAATAAATACACAATTTTTTCAGGCTTTTTATTATTACTCACCTCATTCCCTACAGCAATAATAATTTTAGAGATCCTTCTTTTGCTATTTTTGTGTTACTTTGTAAGAAATAGATTTGATGAAAATAAGAAATTTCAATTATTCATTTTAAGACTTCACCCTGGAAAGTATTTAGTGTCATAATGATACAACTATATTGTTCTTTTAATAAGAATTAATGTTCTAACATTATTATGGTTTATTTATCTGGTAACTGGTGAAGTATCTTCTGTTAGACACAATGCATATAATTATTTATTCTAATTTAGAATCTATGAGCTTCCACAATTTTTTGACTAAGATCAGTTTCCAGAAGACATCAATGCCAAAGTTTAGCTCTTCACATTAAAAATTCAGGAAAAAACACCACAACATTACATTTAGAATGATGGCACTTTAAGCCTGTCATTCTAATGTTGCAGGAGTGCTGCCTGAGTCTTTGAAAAACAAGCAATACTGAGAAACTAGGCATGGTTGAGGGGTTAAATTAAATATTTAAAAATAAGGATAAAGAGGAGAGAGTCTTTTTCTCTTAACTCTCTGTTGCCTCATGGGTTTGGTTTCTGTTTTATGCCATGCAGTCTTTATCGCTGCAGTCAGTGAACAGGACTCATGTGTTTAAATGTTTCTACTGTTATCCAACAAAACTGTGAAGTGCTTCAGGAGATAGATGAGTATGATTTCTATTTTGGTGAATACTATTGTACTAATAAGATGTCTCATTAGGGCCGGGTATGTTTATAAGACCTACCACAACGACATTCTAGAGAGGAGCAAATTTATTTATCCTGAAATTTATTTACTCTTATGGAAATACTCTACCTCTTTTCCATTTTGGTCCTAAATGGATATGTTAGTCTTTTTTTTTTTTTTTTTCTGCTACAGTGAGGTCATTTCCACTAGTTGGCATGAGATAAAGGATTTGAACATTTAGTAATTACGAGAATCCCCACAAGATCCCTCTCCACATACTCCACCTCTTTGTCTTGGGTTTTGTTTGTTGCTCTGTGCATCGTGTTTTTTTCCAAAAGACAATGTCAGAACAGGATTATTCCTCACTCTCTCTTATTCTCTTGAGTGTGAGTCACAATGTAACAGAACTAATAAACTATTACCTTTTTCTAACAATTAGAAAAATATCTCTGGTCAGCCTCCATCCATCTCTGCTCCCTCTCCCTCCTTCCTCACCAAGGATATATTACAGCTGTTGGAAAGAACAGTTTGTCTCCTTGAAAGCAGAGGACAAACAAGGATACTAGCTCCTGTATTCCTATCTTTTTAGCTTACAACTGGATAGGAATGATGAAATAAAGAAGATAAAAAGCAATATATGTGTGTGTTTACACCCTAATATGAAATAATATTTTACCAAATGATAAAGTGGCTTTTTTCCTGAAAAGGTCACTTTGTTTCCATACCTATTGTCTTATTTATTGGAAACAGAGGCACTGACTGATAAGGAACAGACTCAAAAGTATGCATATGACAGTGATAAAAGAGAGATGCAAACATTTGGACTTCCAGCTTGCTTGTCTCGACACTCAGCCATTTTGTCTTCTAATATATATTTCTAAGCAATCCAGAAAAACAAGCGATGTCTTCACTGAGCTAGTAATTTAAGAAGTTAATAAGGTCTAAAGAGGCTAACTGCAGTAGTGGCACAGAATAGAATATCTACCTTAACCTTTTGTTGACATATTTCCAAAGGCAGAGACATGCTTTATAAACGAGAACAACTGTACATACAAAGGAATGACAATTCATCTCGCTGCAGATGGAAATATAATCCTCCAGTATTCCCATATCCGTATTTTCCTTTCTAGTTATAAACTCAGCTTTAAAATCTTATTACGGTGAAATACTAAAATATATTGAGAGTCTATAGATGTATATATTTGACCATCAAATCTATGCACATGAAAATGACCATAATTTGAGGTGGAATTAATGTAAATGATTTCTTCTGAGAAAAACATGAGGGTATATTTAGAGCTATTTAAGTTTAAATTTCAAGACTGAAAGCAAACTTAAAGATCTAATATAAACATTTCATTTTACAGAAAAGGAAAATAAGGTCCAGAAAAGTGCAGTGAGTTACCTAAGATTGTATCACGTCCATCAATCCATCCATCCATCTGTGTCTGTCTGTCTATATCTGTCTATCACAGATCATAATTTATAATAGAAATTAGTTAAGTAATGCATCCAAATTTTAAAGGCAAGGAGACCTGAACTTCTGAGAAGACCTGATAAATAGTGGTATGAAAATCACCCATTCAATACTATTTTAGAGAGGATTTCTTCTGAGAAATGTTTTGCTTTGTAAGTAGATGGAAATACAAAACTCTTGATCTCTCCTTTTCTGTGTAATCTTGAGTGCATATATATGTTTGTGTGGATAGATAAATAGATAGCATGAGTCTTGAAGGGAAAAGCATTCTAATTAAGTATTGAGGAGTAAATAGATGATTCCAGGTAGAATAATAAAGAGAAGAAATGTGAGCATAAGGATCTGGTATGCACAAAGACACAAACGTATATAAACACTAGTTTATTCAAGGTATTCAAAACAAAAGTTTATTGTTTGAAATGTCAGGTGTAAGTAAGTGCCAATGAGATTGAAGAAGTAGTTTAAAGACAGGTAATAGTCTTTTGTAAGAAATCATGGATTTGAAATTTATAGCCCACAATGCCCTTATGTAGGGAAGTTAGATTAGGGTTTGTTTGTTTTTTTAAAGATTTTATTTACTTATTTGTCAGAGAGAGCACAAGCAGGGGGAGTGGCTGGCAGAGAGAGAAGCAGACTCCTCATTAAGCAAGGAGCCCAATGCAAGGCTCTATCCCAGAACCATGGGATCATGACCTGAGCCAAAGGCAGCTGCTTAACTGACTGAGCCACCCAGGCACCCCTAAGTTAGGTTTTTAACAAAGATTATCCTAGCAGCAGGGAGAGGAAAAACCAGAAAGGGGAAATACTGACAATAGGAAGTCGAAAAACAAGTTTACTGTAATGATTCAGAAAAGAAATGTTGAAAATCTGAACAAAGGCATTAGCAGCAGAGATAGAGAGGGTTAAATAGAAATGAAATGTTTTAATGCTTTAATGTATAAGACAGTTTGCTGATGTTATGTCCTTTGTGAAAATCACAGGAGCATCAAAGATGACACCATCATGTCTAGATAGACAGCCGAACACCAGTAACTGAGACAATAAATAAGGAAGAAACAGATTGGAGTAGGTATGAAGTTACTGAAGTGAGTATGAAGATACTGGTTTGCTATGCTTTGATTGCCCTTGAAATTATTGAATTGGAGATGTCCACATAAGTGACTGAATTGGGAGCTCAGGAGAGAGAACAAAGAGGAGATGAAGATCTTAACAGTCAACAACTGTGTAGAAGTAATCTTATGAAATTATCCCAGGGAGTGTATACAGACAAATAAAAGTGGGCCCAGAATAAACTCTCAGAGAATACTAAAATATTGTAATGAATTTTGAAAGTGGATCCAATAAATTAAGTAGAAATAGTATTTTCAGTTGTATAGGAAGTAAACTAGGCAAACCTGATGCCTGGAATTCATAGGAGAGAATTTCAAAAGTTAGAGTGGTAAACAGTAACAATTGTGACAATTGTGTTAACAAAAGTCAAATAGATTAATGATTGAATACATAGCATTAAATTTGGCAACTGGGAGTCATCATATATTTAGTAAAAGCATTTCCAGAGTGGTAGGAAAGAGAAAAAAAAGATTGTGGTGGATTAAAATATATAAGAATATAAAGATGTGTGAACTAAATCTAGCCCTTTAGTAATAATAGTTAAAATATAAAATTAAGAAATAGCAATTACATTTTCTTTTCATTTACTTTAGGGATTATTATATGAATGAGGCAACAGTTCTTGGAAAAAAAGTAGTGATTAAGAGAGATATTCCCACAAATTATTTTTATATACAAAATTGGATATTACAGAATTAGAATTAACTGACAACATTGTTGGTGGGTTGAAAAACTGAATATTACGTCAAAATAGAAGATAATATCAAAGTTATGAGGGAAAAAGCAAAGTTCTCCTCAGGAAAACGGTGATAATTGTTGCTAATGGTCTGTAAATGAAGTGACATCTCTGTAGAAAGTGCTTAAAAGCAATCTTCTCAATCCAGTTATTTTTGCCTCATTTTATATATCCTTGAGGTCTATGTGTTTTTTGTGCATAGTGAGAAAAATAAGGATCTAGATATACAAGATGGAGCGATTGGGGTGCTTTATTCCTGCATCAACATGGGCACAGGAGGGCAGGTCAGAAAGCAGTCCAAATTGCAAGCTAATGCTCATACTTGTAGTAGAATTCATTTTCTTTGCCATAAGAATTTTGCTTTCACAAAATTAGCAACTTTCTAAAAATAAGATTTAAAAATACAGTTTATTCTTTCATAAACTACAGAGATAGACCAAACCACATTTCCTTTTTAAAAGTGCATGAATACTTGCCATAGTGAAACATTGATAATAAACTATTCCATATCCCTAACAGTGCTGATTCGTTGGGGGACTGCATCATATCACTGAAATAATACTAGATAATGGTTGAAGAATCTGATATTAGTTCTGACTCTGCTAAAAACTCTGAAGAGGGAGGCGATATTAACACATTAAGGATTTAGTTGCCCTTCTTTATGTATTAAAAGTATTCATTGCAATAATATGCAATGATCCTTCTAACCCTAAAACTTTGTGAGTTAAGAAAGCTGAGCCAGAGGTAATTTTTTCCAGCAGTGATAGTATTAGACTAGATTAGTTTTTTGTTTTGTTTTGTTTCATTGTTGGATAACAGAATTTACTGGATTATAGCATATGTAAAATAGAATGTATGCATTATAAATATATAGTTTGTGAATTTTGGCAAATGTATACACCTGTATAACCAACACCCAGTCAAGATTTTAAAACATTTCCATCATTCCAGAAAGCTTCTTTTTCCTTTTTATAGTCAAATATTCCTACGCATCTCCAGTCCTATCTCAGGCCATCACTTATCAGCGGTATCACTACTGATTCATTTTAGCTTTCCAGAGCTTCATATAAATAGAAAAATATTCATACTCTTCTGTTTCTGGCTTCTTTCACACAGTATACTATTTTTGAGATTCATGCGTTCTTATTATTGCATTTATCAGTACTTTATTCCTTATTATTGAGTATTATACCATTGTGAGAATATACCACAATTTGTTTTCCATTCTTCTTGTTGATAAATATTAGAATTGATTCTAGTTTAAGGTCTTCTTTTTCTGGTATTATATTTTAATTATTCTCATGTGAAATGCCTAGGTTTCCAGCATTAATGAATCTTCCACTTATACAACCTACTTGCCAGGACTTAATTTTAAACTGTCATTAAATTATCAAATAGTTGGGGCACCTGGGTGGCTTAGTGGGTTAAAGCCTCTGCTTTCAGCTCAGGTCATGATCCCAGGGTCCTGGGTTTGAGCCCCGCATCGGGCTAACTGCTCAGCAGGGAGCCTGCTTCATGTCCTCTCTCTCTGCCTGCCTCTCTGTCTACTTGTGATCTCTGTCTGTCAAATACATAAATAAAATCTCTAAAAATTAAAAAAAATAAAATTATCAAATAGTTCCCATTAAAAAAAATTAAGCATTATAGTGAGTGTGAAAAATATATATATAATATTTATGTTTTTATATATGAATGTTTTTTAAGATTTTATTTATTTATTTGAGAGAGAGAAAGAGAGCACAGAGGGAGAGGGAGATGCAGACTCCCTATGTGCAGAAAGCCCAAAGCAGGGCTCCATCATGACCTGAGCTGAAGGCAGACTCTTAACTGACTGAGCCACCCAGGCACTTCTGAAAAAATGTGCTTAATATGAATTTAATTTACATTTCTTTGATGACTGAGGCTGAGCATTTTTGTACATGCTTAATGCCGTTAATGAAAAGTATACTCAAATATTTTGCCCATTGTTTTATTTAGTTATTTGTCTTTGTATTACTGCGTTCTTAAATGTTCCTGTGAATTCTGGATACAGTCCTTTGTGTGTGAGTTTGTTTGTTTATATGTATGTGTATTCATATATAGTTGATCCTTGAACAACTGGGCTTTGAACTGTGCTTGTCAACTTATACACAGATTTTTTTTTTTATAAATACAGTACAGTACTGCAAATGTATTTTCCCCTCCTTGTGATTTTCTCAATAATATTTTCTTTTCTCTAGCTTACTTTACTACTATAAGAATATGTAATACAATATATAATACATAAAGTATACAAAATAAGTGTTAATCAACTGTTTATGTTATCAGTAAGGCTTCTGGTCAACAGTAGGCTATAAGCAACTAAGTTTTGGAGGAATCAGAAATTATACTTGGACTTCTTACTGTGTGTGAGAGGTAGGGAGTGGTCAGTACCCATAACCCCTTGGAGTTCATGGTCAACTCTATTACAAATACATATATTTATGTATTTTTTCCTTGCATCCTTTGGCCTCTATTTTTAATTTCATAATTGTATCTTTAAAAGGGCAATAGCTTTCAATTTGGATGAAATATATTTAACTCTTTTATGAATATTGCTGAGTCTTAGTATTATTTGTCTCTTGTCTATGCAGTGTTTGCCTAACCCAAGTTTGTGATGATTTTCTTCTTTCTTATTGACCCAATTCAAAATTTTGACAGTGGTTGAAGTAGAAATTGAGGTTCTTCTACCTTTTTTTTTCCCCAAGGTAGATATTCAGTTGATCTAGAGCCACTTTATGAAAAATTACTCTTCCCACCTCAAGTTACTGTATAGCCACTGTCAAAAATCATTTGGTCATATATCATTAATTGACAATTATTTCTAAACTGTTTAATTAATGTGTAATTCTAATGGAACACAAAGTATAGGCTATCTTATTTTTTGTAACTTTACAATACATCTGAAAATTAGGTAGTGTAATTTCTTCAATTTTTGTCCTTTTCAGAGGACAAATTCAAAATTCTTCAAATTTTGTCCTTTCTTTTATTTTTTTTGAGATTTAATTTATTTATTTGACAGAGAGAGGGAGAGATCACAAGTAGGCAGAGCAACAGGCAGAGAGAGGGGGAAAGCAGGTTCCCCGCTGAGCAGAGAGCCCGACGTGGGGCTCAATCTCAGGACGCCAAGATCATGACCTGAGCTGAAGGCAGAGGCTTTAACCCACTGAGCCACCCAGGCGCCTCTGTCCTTTCCTTTTTAAAATGCTTGCTATTCTATGTCCTTTGCATGTCCATATAAATTTTAGAATCACTTTGTCAATTTCTACAATAGTTACTGATATTATAGGAATATTGTTATTTTGTAGAGCCCGTAGAAAAATTTGGTCATAATGAATAACATAAAAATAATAAATCTTCAATTCATTAATAATGTATAGCTTTCAATTTACTTAGATATTTTTAAATTTCTTTCTGCAGTGTTTAATAATTTTCAGTGAAAAAGTCTTTCATATAGCTAGATAATTTTTCCCAGTTTACATATTTGATGCTACTGACTTTTCAAAATTTTATTGTCTAATTTCTTTTTTTTTGCTAGACCTCAGAAATAAAGTTGATTATTGTACTTGAGCTTCCTGTGGTCTTGCTAAATTCCAGCAATATTTTGGTATATTCCCTAAGATATCCTAGTTAGATTAATATGCTGTCCATATGAATAGAGAGAATTTTCCTTCATCCCCACTAATTTTTTTTAAGATTTTATTTATTTATTTGACAGACAGAGATCACAAGTAGGCAGAGAGGCAGGCAGAGAGAGAGGAGGAAGCAGGTTCCCCACCAAGCAGAGAGCCCGATGTAGAGCTCGATCCCAGGACCCTGGGATCATGACCCCAGCGGAAGGCAGAGGCTTTAACCCACTGAGCCTTACTAAGTAAGGATGGCACTCCCATCTTTACTAATTTTTAAAAATGTATGTTTTTCTTTCCTTACCATGCTAGGTAATACTCTAGTTCAGTATGGAATAGGAGTGGTGAGAATGAACATTTATATGTTCACATGATCATTCTGTTAAAAATGGTGAATTGCAATGATTGATTTTCAAATATGGAATCAGTATTTTAATTCAGGGAACATAATTACTTATTCATGATGGACCATTCATCTTTTTCTATATTTGATTTGTTAATATTTTGTTGAAGATTTATATGTCCATTCTAATAAGGGATATTGGTCAATCATTTGTTTTCTTTTATTCTCTTTGTCAGGTGTAGGTATCAGGATTATGCTGGTCTCATAAATAAGGTGTGAACCAATCAATTCTATTTTCTGGTAAAGTTTGTAAAGGCTTAGAATTAAGTCATTTAAGAACTCAGCAATGTATTTATCTGACCTTGGAGTTTTATTTATGAATGACCTTTGTTTTGAATTAAACTTATTTAATAGTTTTCTTAAGTTGACTTTTTCTATCAGATTTATTCACATAAAATTTTTTTTAATATTCTCTTTTTATTCTTTTAATATGTGTAGGAGTTTTTGTGGTATATCCTCTTATATTCCTAATATAGATAATTTATGCCTACTCTTTTTTTCTTGATTAACATTGTCAGGTGTTTATAAACTTTATTAATATTTTCAGTGACTGGATTTTTTTTTTTAATTTTTTATTTTTTATAAACATATATTTTATCCCCAGGGGTACAGGTCTGTGAATCACCAGGTTTACACACTTCACAGCACTCACCAAATCACATACCCTCCCCAATGTCCATAATCCCACCCCCTTCTCCCAAACCCCCTCCCCCCAGCAACCCTCAGTTTGTTTTGTGATTTTCTGCCCAATTTCTATTTTGTTGGTTTTTGTTTATAGAAACTTACATCATTTACTTTGGTTAATTTAGGTATTAAAATCTCTAAATTTGCCTTCCAGTACCACTTTCGCTTTTTCCCATATATTTTGATATATTTTGTTTACATTATTATTCTTTTCTAAATATTTTCTAGTTCACCCTAGGATTTCTTCTTTGATTTATAGATTATTTGGAAATGTGTTGTTTAATCTCCAAATATCTTTGTTATTGTTGACTAATATAATTTTATTGTGCTGAGACAGAATACTTAATAAGATTTAACCTTTGAAGTATATTTAAACTAATTCATCGGCCTCATACCTATTCTGGTGAATGTTCCATGTATACTGAGATTGTGTGTGTATGTTTATTATCTGCCGCTGTAGTGTCCTGTAAATGTCGGTTAATTCTGACTAGTTGTTAATGTAGTTCAGACTTTCTGTATACCTACTGATTTGCTGCTGAGATAGGGTGGTTATTGCCAAAAAGTTTTGCTGCCATTTGGCTATCCTTTCCCCTGTCCTTTGGCTAAGAGAAAGAGGCTTTTTTTGTTGGATCTATCAACAGTTCCAGGTTAAAAGCTTCCCCTTCCCCCATCTAGGATGCATGGGAGGCAACAAAGAAACACAGAGAATGTACCACTGTGCTGCTCCTAAAATCTCAAATTCCTAGGAAACCTATCTTCTTTCATCTTTCAAATTATTCCTATGTTCATTTGGTCTGTTATGGCAGGGTCGTTTAGTTGTCTGAAGAAGATCGCAGGAGAAATGAGATTATTCTATCTTGGTTAATCAGCAGTTCCATAATTCATAATCAGAAGTCCCATAATTGTTTCCCATAATTCTAACACTTTAGACCTCGAGCTGCAACACCCAAAAGGCCAGAACTTCCTCTCTGTAACTGAACATATGAGTTTGATCCTTGGTAAGTAACAGATGGACTGGTCACACAAAGAAAGCTTTATTTGCAGCAAATAAGGAGATCAGAGGAATAACTGCAAAGCCATGCCCTCAAGCAAGAATGTGTGGCATCTTTTTATTTAGAGTTTAGGATGAATATCCAGAAAGGAGAGCTTTGTCATAGCATGTAAAGGCAGGCATAAGGTTGCATGAGCATACTTAGAAAACATGCCTATATATGCATTCTATCAATGAAGCCTGTGCTCCTCCTAGGATGGAGACTAACATTATAATGAAGCAGAAGTAATTGTCAGACAAAGGGAAGGGACTATGGCCATGTTCTGAGAGCGGGTATTAACAGAATGGCTATTGGGCTCCTTATCTCAGGTAAGGGATACAGACAGGGCTTTGCTTACTTTTGAAACAGCATTGGGAATTCTACCACTGATTTATTGTCTATGATATGGTTAGGCTATTTCCTGGCCTGGTAGAGACTGTTCGTTTTTGCACCCCCTTTGTTCCTTGAAATTCTTAACTTCTGCATTCATTTGTAATTCTGACACCTCCTAGGAAGTTCTGCAAAAAGTATGTTTAAGCAAGTAGATGCTTAGATCAGGGAAGGTAGCTGGAAGGCTAAAATGATTTCCCTTGAGTCGCAAAAGCTATGTGTCTTTCTTTTTCTGGGAACCCCTAATTCTCAGCTTAGACCTCCTTATCCCACATTTTGGTGAGTTTTGGTGAGCAAGCATGGAGCTTATTTTCCATCCTTGAACCAGAAGTAGACAGTGCTCCTTCTTTTCTCTCCATGTAATGTTTGCAGAGCTGGGCCAGGAAGTAATCTGCCCTGCTCTCTGACGAAGTAGATTGTGTTCCAATTTACCTATTGAGATAATGGCAATGGAGTCAAACAGTGGTCTGAGTTTCCACACTCACCTTGCAGCAATAGGACTAAATAAGGCAGCCAGAAGCAGGGCTAGTTGGCACTCTGAGCCCCTACCACTGGTGTATGCATACCCAGTAGGAACTGATCTTTAGTAGGTGAATCAGGTAAAATAAACTGGTACATGTGATAAAATTGCATAGAGCTAAAATACAGACACATACACAGAATGAATACAAAGTGGTGAACTCGGAGAAGTTATGTGGATGTATCCATGTCAATTCCTTGGTTGTGATTTTATTACTATAGTTAAAACTAGTAGGGAAACTAGTGAAGAGTTTCCAGAATCTCTTTATATTTACATACAACTGGAAATGAATCTATAATTATGTGAAGTAGAAAGTTGAAAAGCTAAATAAACCTATGGTCATGCCCAAGAGCAGTGAAGTATCACTGAAGTCTCTCTGTTCTCATGTGGTCCGAATTCCAGTATCTCCCAACAAGGCTTGTTCTCAGATATTGGTGCAGGCAGGCTGGGTCCAGGGCTCCAGGGGAGAGTTGCACAGGGCCAGCCAAGAGGGTCCTTGGCTTCATGCAGAAAAGACATCCAATGCAAGCCAGAAAAAGTGTAAATGGTTTATTGGACAGTGTAAGTGACAGAGAATAGCAGATGGAGTGTCTGGGAGACTCAGGAAGAAGAGGAGAGTGTGAATCTGGTTGTTGCTTGGGGCTAGGAGTTTACACTGGAAAAGGGTCTAGGCTATGAGTTTCTTCAGGAATCCACAGTAGGAGCCTATCAGAGGTGAGTGTCAGGTGAACAAGGTAGGGGGATTGATGTCAGCCAAGGTTTGAAGCTAATATCCTGGAACATGTTTGGGATCCCGCTCTTTTTAGGTGTTATCACATGTTTGGGGCCTAGGACAAAACTCAGAGAATGATCAACTTTCTTGCTTCCCCCATGAAGTGGGAACATAGCTTCTTTAGCTTATTCAGAGGCAAAATATGGAACATGAGTAAATGGGGCCTAGCAGAAAAACAGCAGATGTGGAACCTTTCGAAAACAGAGTCCCTTCAGCTTTCCTACTTCAGTATCTCTGTTCTGTTCCCAACTCTATAGCATCTGCTTTCTGGTAGCCTGTTGGTATTCTCACCCTGTGTGTTCACAACCTAAGATCCCCAGGAGACTTTCCACATGGATTTCTGTGCTTCAATATGGCACCCTCCTCTTCCAGAAATAAAGGCTGAGCTATTCTAGTGTCCACCTCTGAGTCCCCTTCTCTCATGATATAGTGCTCTGCTGCCTACAATCCAATGCCTAAAAAAAACAAATGGATGTTAATGCCCTCCTCCTTATGGTTGCTTTTTGTTAGAGAGTTAGGCCAATGGTAGTAGCAATCATAGATGGGAGCAGAAAATTCCAGGTTAGTTCTTAACCCATTTTCTAGCACCAGTGAATGTTTTGATTTGGGATACATCTCCTGAGTCTCTGTTTCCTCATTTATAAAATAAGACAAAATTCCCTTTAAAAATCAACTTCTATCATCATCTAAATGAGTTTCCTTTCTTACTAAACACTACAATTTTGTCTGTGGGATCAGCATTATATAAAAGATGAATAAACTATTTTTAGAATTTAATTGTGCAACTCTAAACTGGAGGTTAAGCTAGAGTATACATGAGTCATAACGTCTGTATTTTCAAAATGTGTCATGAACTTCCCTCATGTATGGATTTATTCTCTTAATAGCAATAATGTTTCACACAGTTATATTGTCATTAAAAAAACTTAAAACATCACCACATATCATAATGTTATAATTTAACAGGAAGAACGATGAAGTCCTCCATTATAATGACAATTCTGACAGAATCTGCAGTTTGATATGAATCATCCCAGCAAAACAAAAGTAGTTCTGTAAACAAAGATTACTTTCTTGTTCTTCTGTGAGAAATTAATACAAATTTGAAGGAAAATTATTAGTTTGCTCTGACAGTCTAAATACATATTTCTGCAGGAAGAAAATAGGGCTTAACCAATGCTTTTCTCAAATCAAATTTATTTCAAATACAATTATTCAACTAGAGTTATTGGGATCATTAAATTCCTGCTTCAAAGTTAGAATATAAAAAATGAAAAAAAAATTCAGAGACAAACAAATCCTGAATTATATATTATCAGGTTGAGAGCCAAATATATTGAATCTCCCTGCACTGATAATGCTTCTTTCTTCATTGATTGACATATATAGTTCACCCTGATATTCTAGGATCCGGTAGGTGTATTGGGCTAAGCACCACGCTAGATACAAGAAGTATAATAATTAGTACCTGCCCTCAGGTAGTTATAATTTTATTAATGATAACAATAAATAAAGATCAGCTTACTTAGAAGTTTACATGTTAAAGAGCAGGTGTCTTAAGAGTATAGAATGTTAATGTCAAGTATGTTATATAGGCAACAAGTGCTGTATCTTCAACATTTACACCTATGGCTATTACCTTGACCTTATATTTTCACAAACGATTTAACCCTATGATCTTCATTCCTCTTCAATTTAGTTTTTTTAGAAGCAGACTCAGAGTGGCAACATATCAACATCTGGAATTGTTCAACCACAAAAAATTGAATTTGCAGTGTCTTTATTCTGTTTTTGTCCTTATCTAAACTTTAGTCTCTCCTAATTTGTTGCCCTTCTCCTGGCTATATGTATTTCTCTATTGTACCTGGATCTCCTAGTCAGTAAATAGGTCTAATCAAACATAAATTTTCTAGTTATTGATGAGGATAAGGAAACAGATTCCTTTCATTCTATATGACTTGGCTATTTATACCAACAAAAAGCCAAAACAAAACAAGAAAGAAAGAAAGAAAGAAAGAAAGAAAGAAAGAAAATTGCAAACTGTGGTTAAGCTACTAAACTAGGCTCTTAGAACTTGGGCTGCCCAGATACAAGTCACTCAACACATTAAACAGCATATGAAAAGCCAGTGACATAAATGCAAATGCTTCATCATAGGCATCCAACTTCTTTGACTTTCTTTTGGTTATCAATCACTATGTTAATCACACAGATTACAAAAACTATCATCAAACCCTGAAAATAAACTGCTGCTGTTTGTTTAATAGTTGAACAATCACAGATTTAGAAGGAACTATATGCTTTGGAATCAGAATAGCGGAATTCAAACCTCAAACCTAGCTTAGTCTGATTAATAAATCTGTCAGTATCTCTGCTTCTTCATCTCCATATATTGATAGTTATCTTATCTACCCCATAATATTGCACAAATAACACACATATTAAGTCATTAAGGATAGTACTGTTCTTTATAAAGTGCTTAATGTATTTTGTCTATAATTGTCATTTTTAATAAAATATTGCATTAATAATAATTTACTAGACAAAGAGAGAAATAAATACAGTTCCTTCTAAGTCTGATAAGCTTCTCAAAGAACATAGCACCAGAGCTGAGACCTGATCGATGTATAGGAGGTTTTTAGATGGATGAATACTGAAGAGCAGTTAGGAGTATACACCATTTGTAGGGGAAGGGAGGTGTGTGCCTAAACTAGAGAGAAGAGGAGATAAATTACAGAGATTTATGATGTATATTGGTATGTTGTAGGGTCAGTAAGATGTTGGAATAAGTAAATTGGAGCAAAATCAAAGGTCCCTGTTATCTGGCTTAAGTAACATGGATAATATTTTTCTTCATTGAAATTTGGTATATAAGTAAGGAGAAAATTGATGAGAAAATTGATGAGAAAATTGGAGGAAAAATAACTAATATAATCTGGATCATATAGGATTTATGTATCTGCAAGTTGGTTGTTTTGTTTTGTTTTGTTTAGGCTATTTAATTGAATGCTTACTGGGACCAAGCAGGTACTCTAAATGAGGGAGATGGACTTGGCCTGAGTGTGACAAATTGGACAACACATACAGGGCATAGGTATAACTCAGCCACAGCTGACTGTTGCCATGCTAAAATGCAGATTGATGTTGTTAGATCTCCTTTTTCTTTTTTCCAAGAGGATTTATAATCTAGCTTAAAAAGTTCTAAATACTGGTATGAAGTATGTTCTTAATTATGTCATCCCCCAAAATGCATGTGGTTCACATTCATCCCAAAGATTTCTAGATTGTGACTTCTCATATAGCTCCATCCATACACCCATATATTTTTTAAAGCATATTAATTAAATGCTTCCTTAGTATCAAGAACCATTGTAGGTGCTGGATATACATGAATGAGTCCTCTGAGGATATGTTGTAGTTAACCTGTGTAATTGTGTAATTTTAAAATAGTGTCCAAGAAAATTACATAATGAAAAAAAATAGATGTTTGTTTGTTTGTTTTTTAGATGCCTGCAGAAATACCAATGGAAATGTGATCTAAGGAATGCCTCAGAGAAAGAATAGGAAGAGAATCAGGAGGAGTTTGCATGACAGAAAATGATAAACTAATTTTAAGAAAGATGCTGTAGTTAATAGAGGCAAAAGCTACCAAAAAAACCAAGTTTAATTGGAATAAAAATGTGCAACTGGCTTAGTAATAAGTGTGTCAATAGAACCCTTAAAGAAAACAATTTCAGGGGGAAAAAAGCAGAAACCACATGTTAATCATTGGCGAATGAATGGAAAGTGGAGAAGTGAGTGTGATGAGTATCATTATTTCTAGAGGCTTGATTAGGAAAGATAGCATAGAAATAGTGCAGGAGGTAGTTGAAAATACAGGGTTAAAGGAAGAACACATTTTTAAGATGTGAAAAAACTTGAGCATGTATTATATAAAGTCAACAAAAGAACAGGATTACAATACAATAAAGTAAGTGTGTGTGTGTGTCAGGGGTGGGAGGGGTGGTGTGGACATGAGTCAGAATTTCAGAAGAGATGACTGGTTTCCAGCAACTGAGGAATCCCTTTCACCTAATTTTTTCTGTGACCACTAAATTTCAACTTTCTGCATGCCTTATACCATTCCTGCTCTTGATTATTGCCCTGGGACTATTTAACTTCACTCAAGAAAGTTGAAAACAGTAAATTTATAAAATTTTATCAAATTCTACCTCAATTTGGGAATCTTCATATGGTGACAGTGCCAAGAAATGATCAATTCTGAGTTGTTTCAGCAGCCAGCTGGACTTTCATAGTGTGTCACCTATCCATCTAGCCATCCATCCATCCATCCATCCATCCAAAAAAAAAAAAAAACTACATTTAAAAAAAAGGTTTTTCAGGTCACCTAGGTGGCTCAGTGGGTTAAGCCTCTGCCTTCAGCTCAGGTCATGATCTCCTGGGATTGAGGCCCACATCAGGCTCTCTGCTCAGCGGGGAGTCTGCTTCCCCGCCCCCCTTCCTGCTGCTCTTCCTACTTGTGATCTCTCCCTCTATGTCAAATAAAATCTTAAAAAAAAAAAAAAAAAAAGATTTTCATTGATTTATTTGAGAGAGAGCACAGAGGGAGAGTAGGGCAAGAATCATATCTTATTTCTATTTCTGTATGCAATTCTTGGCATGAAATAGGCCTAGGTACATTTATTTTTGATGTATGATCTGGCTTCTCCCTTCTTCTCAACTTCATTTCTCACCACTCAACCTCTTAATCACAAGTGTTCAGCACCATGGATCTCTACCCTACTTCTTGATCATGCCAAGATTTGCCTTAGTCTACGTCAGCATTTGTTCTTCCTCTAGACTCTAATATTCTTCCTCAGAAATTCTATTAGTTGGCTAATTCATATCCATTACTTCTTACCTTCAATCGGAATCCTCAGAATGGCCTTTCCTGACCACATTACCTAAGAGGAAACAGTAACTTCCTAAGAAATTGCCTTCTTATCCCTTTGTAAATTTTTGTAGAAATTCCAAATTCATTCTGTGGAGGCCCCCTCTTCCAAATATCAACTTAACTCCAGAATCTCCAGAGGCGTAGAGTAGGTTTTTTTGTTTTATTTTGTTTAATTTTGTCTGAGTTTATCTGCAGGAAGGTTAATTAACATGTTTTGATTTATTAAAAAAATCTGAAAAGACTGTTATTAGAAAAGTGCATGTTTCTTTAGGCATTTTCTTAAAAACAAGACAGTAAAAGTGTACATTCTAATAATAATAGTCTTCAAAATAAAAAATAAGAAATATTGAGATCTATTTCCTGCTACTTCCTTTGTAACACCTTGCCTTTTGACTGCTCTTTTATTTATTTATTTATTTTACAATTTTCTATTTCTTGCTCAACTCAATTAATAAGCTCTTAAAGAAAGCTTAAGCACAAGGAGTATTTCACTCATTGACTAAAACACTGCAAAGATTCTGCAAGAGCAATACAGGTGTCATATTTTCAGAAAACATTTGAGCTAAAAATTCACAATTTTCTCAATCAAGGAAATGATCCTCTATGTAACCCATTTTTCTTTTTCTTAATTACATTTTTATATTCCAAACTTTAAAAAATGATTAGTGTACATTATGAGCTAATTGCTTTCCAACTTCATTTTAATTAACGATGCTATTTTTAGAGATACCAGAGCAGTGACACACATAACTCACATAGCTTTGATGTTTTTGTTTTTGTTACTCTCTTTTTAACTCAAATGACTTTTTTTTTTCACTTCAAATTTCTAAAAATCAGGGTTCCTGTGGGCTCCAACTTAGTATGCTAAGCTTTATTTTAGAGCAAATTTTGTAGTGGAGAACATTAGGGGTTTGTAATGGCTAAGTCAGCAGACCTTTAACTATAGTTATAATAAAGGGCATCTCAAGCGGAGAGATCATGCTCTCACAACCTCCACAGTAATATCTCCAAGCTAAAGAGGAACAAGAGCCCCTGATTGGCACTTTGTTACTTGAATGGTCCCCCACTGATGAGGCAGAAAGGACATTAAGGATGATTTTAGCACAATCTAAAATCTCGCTGATGCCAAACTTAAAGCAGTGAAAGCCATAATGCCATTTCTAAAATATGCTCCGGAATCAGGAAAGCTTTGCTTTCCAAGATACCCAGGCCTTATTCTTCTTCCTACTTATTACTTGTAAAAGGCCCTCTTCATCATTCTGTCTCCTGTCTTCCACTGCTCAAGACAAACTAGGGAATAATATTCATTTATATGCAGCACAATCTTTCTGCTGCTGGTGCCACAATATAAACGTGTTTTATTAAAAATTAAAAATATTGGTTTTACTTTCCATCAGGATGAAAAGTGAAGTCTCATTCCCACTTTCAGTTCTGTTTTCTCACGGTCATCCTTCTTGCATTGTACCTCAGGACACTGCTATTAACAGATAGGCCACATTCCCAGAGACCTTAAATTATGTCAGCCTTTCCCGAACTCTCAGTCATGAGACAATAACAGAAGGCAGAGGACTTTTCAAAGGATAGGTAAGGAGATGCCATGCTCCACTGGGATTAAACCTCTTTCTTGATCTTGTGTCAGAATGATGCTGAGAAAAATATATGTGGTGCCTTATCATCTTACAGCACATGGCTCTTAAAAGTCGAAAAGGCTATTATACATTGAAGAAAGTTAAAGTCCCAGAGAATTACTCTACAGCATTCAACTCTCCTTAAAAAATAAAAATAATAAGACACATGCTGGATAGTGTTCCAATGGACGCTTGTCTGCTACATCACATGCTTGTTTCCCTTTTGTAATGTTAACTTTCAGGCTCCTGTTGGTATTTTTGGAAAGCAGAGAAGCATGTATTTTGTTAGTTGCCAAAATAGGCTCCACGGAGCAGCACACTTTGCAATTTGAAGGTTAAATTCCTTTCAAAGAGACTTGTTGGAACTGCTCTTCTCACTCCTATTAACTAGTGGAACTGTCTGACCTTTATAAGTGCAAGTCAATATTCACACTGTCAGAGGAGTATCAGTGGGAGTAATCTTTTCAGTCCCAGAGAGAAACAGTTTGCCACAGGCAGATCATGACTAGAGAAGGGGAGTTGGTGAGCAGTGACATAAAACACTTTTAAGTGAATTCAAACAATGTCTTTGACACAGCTTGGAATTTTATTCAATTTTAGTTGTAACACTGCCTACTGGTCCCTCTAAACTGCAAAGGTGTCATTTTGAAATAATAAAGACATAGAATGTGAAATGAAGCCTGTTAAATGGGCTCATCCCTTTTTAGCCATACCTTTGAGAACACAGGTGGCTTTTGTCCCCCAAAATATACATCTCTGAAGACCATTCAGAAAGGAACATTATTATTTTTAATGAGCACCAGTAATTCTTTTCTCTCTCCAAGCAAGACCTAACACTGGAGTGACATTTTAATAAACCTGGAAAGAGAAATATATATGTGTGTGTGTGTGTGTGTGTGTGTGTGTGTGTGTGTATTTCCCTTTTGTACCCCGAATTGCCATCAGAGTTTAACTCCAAAGCAATTTCTTGCAAGTAAGATGTTTTCCAACACGACGTTCACAAAATAAAAATAAGAGAGAGAGCACTGTAATATTGGTTTACATTTTGGTTGGCTTTCTCTTCATTAACCTATCATTATAATTATATTTGTGATCAATTACACTATTACAGGGCTTACTTTAATAAAAATATTTTAATGATATAACAATATAGGTTTATTTTTAAAAACTAAGTGAATTATTTAGTCACTCTTCCTACCAACAGAGAGAATACATTCTTAGGGATGAAAAGAAATCTTGAGTACTACTAAGTGTGTTAATAGTGGCATCAGTGTAGTAAGTCTGAAACTATTTCATTTATATAATAGAATTGAGCAAATGATTTTAAATGTTGATATTGTTGGGAATTAAACTCTCCACTATGAAAAAAGGGAGACAGGATAGGAAATGGAAAAAGGAAAAAGAAAACCACTTTCTAGCTTTTTTATTTGAATTAAAGACAAAATAAACTCATAAATGTATGCATAATGCATATATATGCATATACATATATATATAATTCTAAAAATATAAGAATGTAATTTTATAATTGTATAATGAAGTACTCAAATACTGGGAATGAATTGGCAGAAGAAGGGTGTTAAAAAGGACTTTCACTGGCCAAATTTAGAAGATACTAAGTTTCAAAATCAACAATAACGGAAAAATTATAATACTGAATTAAAAACCAATCCACTAATTTATAATGATAATTATTTTAAAAAATAAAATTGGGGGATATAGAGACAAATATCTCATTTGCAAAAAAATAAAGCCAATTACACTATTAAATACAGAAGAACTTACAGAGATAACACACTACCATTTCACAAAACACACTACCATTTCTCAAGAAAAAGTCATCAATAGATGGTAAAAACTCTGTGTAAAATATCTTTGAAAAATAGGGTACTCATGCTGGGTCAGTTCATCATTTCAAAAAGTATTTATTAGTCACAAAAGGAAAAAGTACATTTTCAGTGGATAAATATGGTGAAGACTATTTTAATTAGGTGACTAAACATCACTTATCATACAAATTACGTTAGGTACTATGCAATATGATGAAATAATCACTCAGGTAGTACTCTTACCTAAATTTCTTAACCTGAATCTAATCATGAAAAAAGAAATGAAGAAACAATGAGAAAACCCAAATTAAGAGACATTCTCTAAAATAATCTAGAATAAACTGTCTAAAAATATTAATAATCTGTGCTTTTTAAAAAAGAAAATATCTGTAAGAAGTCTATAGTTTAAAAGAAGCTGAAGAATATATGACAACTACATAAAATCTGCAATCCTTATTTGCATTATGGATCTCAAAAGTTTATAGAACACATTATTGGGATAATTGATAGTGAGCAGAATTTAATATAGACTATATTAGGTAATAGCATTGTATCAATGTTGAACGTCCTTTCTATGACAATTTTATTATGGTTATGTGAGGGAAAGTCCCTGTTCTTAGATGATTAATGTTTCATGCTGAATTAATTAGAGAAGAAGTGTCACAATATTTGCAACTAATCCTAAAATGGTATTAAAGAATATGAGAAAAGAAACAGAGAGAGAGAGAGAGAAAGAGAGAGACTGAGAGAAAGCTAGAAGACAGGTGAGAGTAAGAGAGAAAAAGGGAGAAAATGAGTAAAATACCAATAATTGACACATACCGGGTGAGGACATATGTTATTCAAACATCAGAAAGTTCCTGCAACTTTTTGATATATGTAGTCTTTCAGTATAAAATTTGTGAAAGAATTAAAAAGTGCAGTGATTTTTATTCTCTGTTATATATCTCCCATAAAAGAATAAAAAAGACTATCAATTTTGGCATATATTAAATTATATTTTATATTACTTAGAATAAAATATCCAATAATTCTCTGATAAAAGATAGCTATTTATGTAAACAGTTCAAATACTTATAGAAATTTACAGTTGCAAGGGTTTTGAGAGGCAGAGAAAATTATAGAATCATAAGTTCTCAAAGATGTTAGCTTTTTGGTCGTCTTTCTGCTTTCCTGTGTCTTAAATCTCTCTCCATTTGTTTTCCTTTTTTCAATCAGCAGTTAAATGCTATACTTGACTTAAGACAAAATAAACCCCCTTTCTCAACCCAAAGCCTGCCTCTAGATACCACTTATCCTGCTCTCGTCCTTCACATCTAAACCTATTCATTCTTTTCACCTGAGATTTCTTCCACACACAGCACTTAACACTACTGAAATGGCTTTTGTCAAGACACCATGACTTGAACGTTGCTTGATCCAATGGGTACTTTGTAGCTCTTTTCTTGCTTACCCTCTAGAGATCATTTGACAAGGTTAACTTCCTCATTCAGGAGGGCAAAATCAAAGAAAAAACTTTCCTGTAGCTGCCACATCTCCCTCATTATTTTAGGTCTTTTATTGTCAGTCTCCTTTGCGGATTCTATAGCAGCCCTGGTTTCTTAAATGTTTGTGATTGACAGATGTGTGTCCTAATGATGTTTGATAGTTGGGTATTTCATGTAATTTTATGTTTTCAATACCATCTATATGCTGGTATATGTGTATATGTGGCTACAAAATCTAAGTAGAGTAAATGTCTGTCCTAATTCAAAACTTTTTTTTTTTTTTTTTTTTTTTTTTTTAAGGTAAGCTCCACTCCCAGCATGGAGACTAATGCAGGGCTTGAATCTCACGACTATGAGATAGAGACCTGAGTTGAGATCAAGAGTCAGACATTTAACAAATGAGTCACCCAATGTAAGGGCCTATTTAGCCAGAGCAGCTCCATCCTGACCTTGTCCCCCCACCCCCACTTTAGGAAGCTTACTTAAAAACAAGTCTCGGAAACCAGTCCCAGGTAACAAAGCTCAAATACAAGGGTGGGTCAGGCCAGGTAGAGGCATTCAATCAGTGGGGGCACATAATGTCTCCTAGTTACCAAGGAGTATGGGCCCCGCCCTTTGGGTACCTTTTGGGCACCCATTCTGACCAAGGTGATAGGCTAGTTCAAATATCTACTATAGGGTAAATTGTAATTCAGTTGGGTCACTTATGTGTGCACAGGACTGTGCAGCTTTCTCTGTGTTACAATCCATTGGCCACCTGTGCGTGGCCAGGCCCAACCACATGACCTTTGTCCTTAAAAGCTAGTCTGTAAGGCAGAGGGTCATTGCCTCTTTGCAAGAGACATCCCTGGCCAGTTTGATTCTTGATGCTTGGCGTGAAATAAAGCTTTGCTTGACCTTCATTTTGTATCAGTCTTGATCCTTTGACCATGGACCCAACACCAGGTGCCCCTAATTCAAAACTTTTACATCCAGTTTACTATAAATTATCTTCTTTTGAATACCTTGTAGGTATCTGAATTTGATTTTATAATTACATTAATCTACTCCAAGCTAGTGGACATTTTTTTAATTCAGAAATATTTATAAAGTGCCTGCCACATACTAGGTTATTTCCCATGATCTTGGAATACATCGGGCCACAAAATAGATAGCTTCTTGACCAGGTAGAGCTTACATTTGATTGTCCAGGCCAGAAATCTGAATGGCATCTTTAATATATTCTTGTTCTTCACTGCCCCATCAAACCAGATATGGCTTGGATTCACTGTTAATTTCTCTCTGAGAATAACATATTCCTATTTTATTTTGTCTATAATATTAGGTAATCACTAGAATCAGTTTTAAACCCATGTCAATAAGTTTAAACCCATGCTAACTGATCAATTACAACTTCATATCAGTAACCATGCTTCTGAAAATCAACCAATTAGTAGCAGCCAATTACTGATGCCAGAGTCCACACACCTACCTCCTGAAAGTCAGCCAAGTCCTGAATATTTTATTTTATTACATTTTGCTTCTCAAAGCCTTTCTAAGATCAGCAATTTGTTTTGTTCAGAGGTGCTGTGTCTTACATGCACTGTTCTCCCTTGATTACCAAGAAAAAATTCAGCTTTTTTTCTCCTGATATTAAATGTTTATATCTTTTCTCATTCCACTGTCATTATCATTACTCTAAACTATATATTAACCATATCCACCTGGGTTATTGAAACAGTTCTTTCATTGGTCCACCTAGCACTATCTTTTTCCCTTGGATCCATTCTTCAAACCTCAAATAATTCACCCTGTGAAGCCAGTATTACCTTGATGCCAAAACCAGGAAGACACTTCACAAGAAAATAAAATTACATGTTAATATACCTTATGAACATAGATGAGGAAATCCTTAACCAAATACTAGGACACTTAATCTAACAATCTGATAGGAAAATGATTATACATCATGACCAAGTGGTATATATTCCTGGAATGATGGCCTAGTTTAGCATATGAAAACCAGTGTAATCCATAGTGAGAGGGGAGCAGAAGGTATACTGGAGAGAATTATTGGGGAGAA